>NW_027142342.1:1365947-1665947 GCF_036365525.1 Heterodontus francisci
TGGAACATGTGCTGACATTAATGGTGCTATATAAATACAAGTTGTTGTTGTGTTGGACATATATCACCTTTCCTTCATCATGACTGGCTGAAAATGCTGTAACTCCTTCTCCAACACCATTGTGAGATGACCTTCACCACACAGACTGCAGAGGTTCAAGGTAATGGACCAGCATCACCTTCTCAATGGACAACTGGGGATGGACAATATCTGCTGGTCTAGTGACAGACACATCCTAACAATGAAGACAAATATCTGTCTGTGTAAAATGGATGAAAAGTCTTTACACAAAGAGAATCATAGAGAGATACTGCACTGAAACAGACCCTTTGGCCCATCGAGTCTGTGCTGACCAACAGCCACCCATTTATATATCCGACATTAATCCCATATTCCCTACCACATCCCCACCATCCTCCAACCACCTAACGAGACGAGGAACATTTACAATGGCCAATTTATCAATCACACTGCAAGTCTTTGTCTGTGGGAGGAAAACAGAGCACCCGGCAGAAACCCACATGGTCACAGGGAAAACTTGCAAACTCCACACAGGCAGCACCCAGAACAGAACCCGGGTCACTGGAGCTGTGAGACTGTGGCAGAAAACAGAACCGAACCCAGGTCACTGGAGCTGTGAGGCTGTGGCAGTAAACAGAACCGAACCCGGGACACTGGAGCTGTGAGACTGTGGCAGTAAACAGAACCGAACCCCAGTCACTGGAGCTGTGAGACTGTGGCAGTAAACAGAACCGGACCCGGTCACTGGAGCTGTGAGACTGTGGCAGTGAACAGAACCAAACCCGGGTCACTGGAGCTGTGAGACTGTGGCAGTAAACAGAAGCGAACCCAGGTCACTGGAGCTGTGAGACTGTGGCAAAAAACAGAACCGAACCCGGGACACTGGAGCTGTGAGACTGTGGCAGTAAACAGAACCGAACCCGGGTCACTGGAGCTGTAAGACTGTGGCAGTAAACAGAACCGAACCCGGTTCACTGGAGCTGTGAGACTGTGGCAGTAAACAGAACTGAACCCGGGTCACTGGAGCTGTGAGACTGTGGCAGTAAACAGAACTGAACCCGGGACACTGGAGCTGTGAGACTGTGGCAGTAAACAGAACCAAACCCAGGACACTGGAGCTGTGAGACTGTGGCAGTAAACAGAACTGAACCCGGGTCACTGGAGCTGTGAGACTGTGGCAGTAAACAGAACTGAACCCGGGACACTGGAGCTGTGAGACTGTGGCAGTAAACAGAACCGAACCCAGGTCACTGGAGCTGTGAGGCTGTGGCAGTCCCCAGAACCGAACCCGGGACACTGGAGCTGTGAGGCTGTGGCAGTAAACAGAACTGAACCCGGGACACTGGAGCTGTGAGACTGTGGCAGTACGCAGAACCGAACCCAGGTCACTGGAGCTGTGAGACTGTGGCAGTAAAGAGAACCGAACCCAGGTCACTGGAGCTGTGAGACTGTGGCAGTAAACAGAACCGAACCCGGGACACTGGAGCTGTGAGACTGTGGCAGTAAACAGAACCGAACCCAGGTCACTGGAGCTGTGAGGACTGTGGCAGTCAACAGAACCGAACCCAGGTCACTGGAGCTGTGAGACTGTGGCAGTAAACAGAACCGAACCCGGGACACTGGAGCTGTGAGACTGTGGCAGTACGCAGAACCGAACCCGGGACACTGGAGCTGTGAGGCTGTGGCAGTAAACAGAACCGAACCCGGGACACTGGAGCTGTGAGACTGTGGCAGTACGCAGACCGAACCCAGGTCACTGGACCTGTGAGGCTGTGGCAGTAAACAGAACCGAACCCAGGTCACTGGAGCTGTGAGACTGTGGCAGTCAACAGAACCGAACCCAGATCACTGGAGCTGTGAGACTGTGGCAGTAAACAGAACCGAACCCGGGACACTGGAGCTGTGAGACTGTGGCAGTACGCAGAACCGAACCCGGGACACTGGAGCTGTGAGGCTGTGGCAGTAAACAGAACCGAACCCGGGACACTGGAGCTGTGAGACTGTGGCAGTACGGAGAACCGAACCCAGGTCACTGGAGCTGTGAGACTGTGGCAGTAAACAGAACCGAACCCAGGTCACTGGAGCTGTGAGACTGTGGCAGTAAACAGAACCGAACCCGGGTCACTGGAGCTGTGAGACTGTGGCAGTAAACAGTACCGAACCCAGGTCACTGGAGCTGTGAGACTGTGGCAGTAAACAGAACCAAACCCAGGTCACTGGAGCTGTGAGACTGTGGCAGTAAACAGAACCGAACCCGGGTCACTGGAGCTGTGAGACTGTGGCAGTAAACAGAACCGAACCCACGTCACTGGAGCTGTGAGACTGTGGCAGTAAACAGAACTGAACCCGGGACACTGGAGCGGTGAGACTGTGGCAGTAAACAGAACCGAACCCAGGTCACTGGAGCTGTGAGACTGTGGCAGTAAACAGAACTGAACCCGGGTCACTGGAGCTGTGAGACTGTGGCAGTAAACAGAACTGAACCCGGGTCACTGGAGCTGTGAGACTGTGGCAGTAAACAGAACCGAACCCGGGTCACTGAAGCTGTGAGACTGTGGCAGTAAACAGAACCGAACCCAGGTCACTGGAGCTGTGAGACTGTGGCAGTAAACAGAACCGAACCCGGGTCACTGGAGCTGTGAGACTGTGGCAGTAAACAGAACCGAACCTGGGTCACTGGAGCTGTGAGACTGTGGCAGTAAACAGAACTGAACCCGGGACACTGGAGCTGTGAGACTGTGGCAGTAAACAGAACCGAACCCAGGTCACTGGAGCTGTGAGACTGTGGCAGTAAACAGAACCGAACCCGGGTCACTGGAGCTGTGAGACTGTGGCAGTAAACAGAACCGAACCCGGGACACTGGAGCTGTGAGACTGTGGCAGTAAACAGAACCGAACCCCAGTCACTGGAGCTGTGAGACTGTGGCAGTACGCAGAACTGAACCCGGGACACTGGAGCTGTGAGGCTGTGGCAGTCCCCAGAACCGAACCCGGGACACTGCAGCTGTGAGACTGTGGCAGTACGCAGAACCGAACCCAGGTCACTGGAACTGTGAGACTGTGGCAGTAAACAGAACCGAACCCAGGTCACTGGAGCTGTGAGACTGTGGCAGTAAACAGAACCGAACCCGGGTCACTGGAGCTGTGAGACTGTGGCAGTAAACAGAACGGAACCCGGGTCACTGGAGCTGTGAGACTGTGGCAGTAAACAGAACCGAACCCGTGTCACTGGAGCTGTGAGATAGTGGCAGTAAACAGAACCGAACCCGGGTCACTGGAGCTGTGAGATAGTGGCAGTAAACAGAACCGAACCCAGGTCACTGGAGCTGTGAGACTGTGGCAGTAAACAGAACGGAACCCGGGTCACTGGAGCTGTGAGACTGTGGCAGTAAACAGAACTGAACCCGGGTCACTGGAGCTGTGAGACTGTGGCAGTAAACAGAACCGAACCCAGGTCACTGGAGCTGTGAGACTGTGGCAGTAAACAGAACCGAACCCAGGTCACTGGAGCTGTGAGACTGTGGCAGTAAACAGAACCGAACCCGGGACACTGGAGCTGTGAGGCTGTGGCAGTCCCCAGAACCGAACCCGGGACACTGGAGCTGTGAGACTACGGCAGTACGCAGAACTGAACACGGGTCACTGGAGCTGTGAGACTGCGGCAGTACGCAGAACTGTACCCGGGTCACTGGAGCAGTGAGAGGGTGGCAGTAAACAGAACCGAACCCGGGACACTGGAGCTCTGAGACTGTGGCAGTCCCCAGAACCGAACACAGGACACTGGAGCTGTGAGGCTGTGGCAGTAAACAGAACCGAACTCAGGTCACTGGAGCTGTGAGACTGTGGCAGTAAACAGAACTGAACCCAGGTCACTGGAGCTGTGAGACTGTGGCAGTAAACAGAACTGAACCCAGGTCACTGGAGCTGTGAGACTGTGGCAGTAAACAGAACCGAACCCAGGACACTGGAGCTGTGAGACTGTGGCAGTAAACAGAACCGAACCCAGGTCACTGGAGCTGTGAGGCTGTGGCAGTAAACAGAACTGAACCCAGGTCACTGGAGCTGTGAGACTGTGGCAGTAAACAGAACCGAACCCAGGTCACTGGAGCTGTGAGGCTGTGGCAGTAAACAGAACTGAACCCAGGTCACTGGAGCTGTGAGACTGTGGCAGTCAACTGAACTGAACCCAGGTCACTGGAGCTGTGAGACTGTGGCAGTAAACAGAACCGAACCCGGGACACTGGAGCTGTGAGACTGTGGCAGTAAACAGAACCGAACCCGGGTCACTGGAGCTGTGAGACTGTGGCAGTAAACAGAACCGAACCCGGGTCACTGGAGCTGTGAGACTGTGGCAGTAAACAGAACCGAACCCAGGTCACTGGAGCTGTGAGACTGTGGCATTAAACAGAACCGAACCCAGGACACTGGAGCTGTGAGACTGTGGCAGTAAACAGAACTCAACCCAGGTCACTGGAGCTGTGAGACTGTGGCAGTAAACAGAACCGGACCCGGGACACTGGAGCTGTGAGATTGTGGCAGTAAACAGAACCGAACCCGGGTCACTGGAGCTGTGAGGCTGTGGCAGTAAACAGAACCGGACCCGGGACACTGGAGCTGTGAGACTGTGGCAGTCCCCAGAACCGAACCCAGGACACTGGAGCTGTGAGACTGTGGCAGTAAACAGAACTCAACCCAGGTCACTGGAGCTGTGAGACTGTGGCAGTAAACAGAACCGGACCCGGGACACTGGAGCTGTGAGATTGTGGCAGTAAACAGAACCGAACCCGGGTCACTGGAGCTGTGAGGCTGTGGCAGTAAACAGAACCGGACCCGGGACACTGGAGCTGTGAGACTGTGGCAGTCCCCAGAACCGAACCCAGGTCACTGGAGCTGTGAGACTGTGGCAAAAAACAGAATCGAACCCGGGTCACTGGAGCTGTGAGGCTGTGGCAGTAAACAGAACCGAACCCAGGACACTGGAGCTGTGAGACTGTGGCAGTAAACAGAACTCAACCCAGGTCACTGGAGCTGTGAGACTGTGGCAGTAAACAGAACCGAACCCAGGTCACTGGAGCTGTGAGACTGTGGCAAAAAACAGAATCGAACCCGGGTCACTGGAGCTGTGAGGCTGTGGCAGTAAACAGAACCGAACCCAGGTCACTGGAGCTGTGAGACTGTGGCAGTAAACAGAACCGAACCCGGGACACTGGAGCTGTGAGGCTGTGGCAGTCCCCAGAACCGAACCCGGGTCACTGGAGCTGTGAGACTGTGGCAGTAAACAGAACCGAACCCGGGACACTGGAGCTGTGAGACTGTGGCAGTACGCAGAACCGAACCCGGGACACTGGAGCTGTGAGACTGTGGCAGTCCCCAGAACCGAACCCAGGACACTGGAGCTGTGAGACTGTGGCAGTAAACAGAACTCAACCCAGGTCACTGGAGCTGTGAGACTGTGGCAGTAAACAGAACCGGACCCGGGACACTGGAGCTGTGAGATTGTGGCAGTAAACAGAACCGAACCCGGGTCACTGGAGCTGTGAGGCTGTGGCAGTAAACAGAACCGGACCCGGGACACTGGAGCTGTGAGACTGTGGCAGTCCCCAGAACCGAACCCAGGACACTGGAGCTGTGAGACTGTGGCAGTAAACAGAACTCAACCCAGGTCACTGGAGCTGTGAGACTGTGGCAGTAAACAGAACCGGACCCGGGACACTGGAGCTGTGAGATTGTGGCAGTAAACAGAACCGAACCCGGGTCACTGGAGCTTTGAGGCTGTGGCAGTAAACAGAACCGGACCCGGGACACTGGAGCTGTGAGACTGTGGCAGTCCCCAGAACCGAACCCAGGTCACTGGAGCTGTGAGACTGTGGCAAAAAACAGAATCGAACCCGGGTCACTGGAGCTGTGAGGCTGTGGCAGTAAACAGAACCGAACCCAGGACACTGGAGCTGTGAGACTGTGGCAGTAAACAGAACTCAACCCAGGTCACTGGAGCTGTGAGACTGTGGCAGTAAACAGAACCGAACCCAGGTCACTGGAGCTGTGAGACTGTGGCAGTAAACAGAACTGAACCCAGGTCACTGGAGCTGTGAGACTGTGGCAGTAAACAGAACCGAACCCAGGACACTGGAGCTGTGAGGCTGTGGCAGTAAACAGAACCGAACCCAGGACACTGGAGCTGTGAGACTGTGGCAAAAAACAGAATCGAACCCGGGTCACTGGAGCTGTGAGGCTGTGGCAGTAAACAGAACCGAACCCAGGTCACTGGAGCTGTGAGACTGTGGCAGTAAACAGAACCGAACCCGGGACACTGGAGCTGTGAGGCTGTGGCAGTCCCCAGAACCGAACCCGGGTCACTGGAGCTGTGAGACTGTGGCAGTAAACAGAACCGAACCCGCGACACTGGAGCTGTGAGACTGTGGCAGTACGCAGAACCGAACCCAGGTCACTGAAGCTGTGAGGCTGTGGCAGTAAACAGAACCGAACCCGGGACACTGGAGCTGTGAGGCTCTGGCAGTAAACAGAACCGAACCCAGGTCACTGGAGCTGTGAGACTGTGGCAGTAAACAGAACCGAACCCAGGTCACTGGAGCTGTGAGACTGTGGCAGTCCCCAGAACCGAACCCGGGTCACTGGAGCTGTGAGGCTGTGGCAGTCCCCAGAACCGAACCCAGGTCACTGGAGCTGTGAGAGTGTGGCAGTAAACAGAACCGAACCCGGGACACTGGAGCTGTGAGGCTGTGGCAGTCCCCAGAACCGAACCCGGGTCACTGGAGCTATGAGACTGTGGCAGTAAACAGAACCGAACCCGGGACACTGGAGCTGTGAGACTGTGGCAGTACGCAGAACCGAACCCAGGTCACTGAAGCTGTGAGGCTGTGGCAGTAAACAGAACCGAACCCGGGACACTGGAGCTGTGAGGCTGTGGCAGTAAACAGAACCGAACCCAGGTCACTGGAGCTGTGAGACTGTGGCAGTAAACAGAACCGAACCCAGGTCACTGGAGCTGTGAGACTGTGGCAGTCCCCAGAACCGAACCCGGGTCACTGGAGCTGTGAGACTGTGGCAGTCCCCAGAACCGAACCCAGGTCACTGGAGCTGTGAGAGTGTGGCAGTAAACAGAACCAAACCCAGGTCACTGGAGCTGTGAGACTGTGGCAGTAAACAGAACCGAACCCGGGTCACTGGAGCGGTGAGACTGTGGCAGTAAACAGAACCGAACCCGGGTCACTGGAGCTGTGAGACTGTGGCAGTAAACAGAACCGAACCCGGGTCACTGGAGCTGTGAGACTGTGGCAGTAAACAGAACCGAACCCGGGTCACTGGAGCTGTGAGACTGTGGCAGTAAACAGAACCGAACCCAGGTCACTGGAGCTGTGAGACTGTGGCAGTAAACAGAACCGAACCCGGGTCACTGGAGCTGTGAGGCTGTGGCAGTAAACAGAACCGAACCCGGGTCACTGGAGCTGTGAGACTGTGGCAGTAAACAGAACCGAACCCAGGTCACTGGAGCTGTGAGACTGTGGCAGTAAACAGAACCGAACCCAGGTCACTGGAGCTGTGAGACTGTGGCAGTAAACAGAACCGAACCCAGGACACTGGAGCTGTGAGGCTGTGGCAGTAAACAGAACCGAACCCGGGTCACTGGAGCTGTGAGACTGTGGCAGTAAACAGAACTGAAACCAGGACACTGGAGCTGTGAGACTGTGGCAGTAAACAGAACCGAACCCAGGTCACTGGAGCTGTGAGACTGTGGCAGTAAACAGAACCGAACCCGGGTCACTGGAGCTGTGAGACTGTGGCAGTAAACAGAACTGAACCCGGGTCACTGGAGCGGTGAGACTGTGGCAGTAAACAGAACCGAACCCGGGACACTGGAGCTGTGAGACTGTGGCAGTAAACAGAACTGAACCCAGGTCACTGGAGCTGTGAGACTGTGACAGTAAACAGAACCGAACCCGGGACACTCGAGCTGTGAGACTGTGGCAGTAAACAGAACCGAACCCAGGTCACTGGAGCTGTGAGACTGTGGCAGTAAACAGAACCGAACCCAGGTCACTGGAGCTGTGAGGCTGTGGCAGTAAACAGAACCGAACCCAGGTCACTGGAGCTGTGAGACTGTGGCAGTAAACAGAACCGAACCCAGGTCACTGGAGCTGTGAGGCTGTGGCAGTAAACAGAACCGAACCCAGGTCACTGGAGCTGTGAGACTGTGGCAGTAAACAGAACCGAACCCGGGACACTGGAGCTGTGAGACTGTGGCAGTGAACAGAACAGAACCCGGGTCACTGGAGCTGTGAGACTGTGGCAGTACGCAGAACCGAACCCAGGTCACTGGAGCTATGAGTCTGTGGCAGTGAACAGAACCGAACCCGGGTCACTGAAGCTGTGAGACTGTGGCAGTAAACAGAACCGAACCCAGGTCACTGGAGCTGTGAGGCTGTGGCAGTAAACAGAACCGAACCCGGGTCACTGAAGCTGTGAGGCTGTGGCAGTGAACAGAACCGAACCCATGTCACTGGAGCTGTGAGACTGTGGCAGTACGCAGAACCGAACCCGGGTCACTGGAGCTGTGAGACTGTGGCAGTAAACAGAACCGAACCCATGTCACTGGAGCTGTGAGACTGTGGCAGTAAACAGAACCGAACCCAGGTCACTGGAGCTGTGAGACTGTGGCAGTAAACAGAAACGAACCCAGGTCACTGGAGATGTGAGGCTGTGGCAGTAAACAGAACCGAACCCAGGTCACTGGAGCTGTGAGACTGTGGCAGTAAACAGAACCGAACCCGGGTCACTGGAGCTGTGAGACTGTGGCAGTAAACAGAACCGAACCCGGGTCACTGGAGCTGTGAGGCTGTGGCAGTAAACAGAACCGAACCCAGGTCACTGGAGCTGTGAGACTGTGGCAGTAAGCAGAAGCGAACCCGGGTCACTGGAGCTGTGAGACTGTGGCAGAAAACAGAACTGAACCCGGGTCACTGGAGCTGTGAGACTGTGGCAGTAAACAGAACCGAACCCAGGTCACTGGAGCTGTGAGACTGTGGCAGTAAACAGAACCGAACCTGGGTCACTGGAGCTGTGAGACTGTGGCAGTAAACAGAACCGGACCCGGGACACTGGAGCTGTGAGACTGTGGCAGTCCCCAGAACCGAACCCAGGTCACTGGAGCTGTGAGACTGTGGCAAAAAACAGAACCGAACCCGGGTCACTGGAGCTGTGAGGCTGTGGCAGTCAACAGAACCGAACCCGGGACACTGGAGCTGTGAGGCTGTGGCAGTAAACAGAACCGAACCCAGGTCACTGGAGCTGTGAGACTGTGGCAGTAAACAGAACCGAACCCAGGTCACTGGAGCTGTGAGACTGTGGCAGTAAACAGAACCGAACCCGGGTCACTGGAGCTGTGAGACTGTGGCAGTAAACAGAACCGAACCCAGGACACTGGAGCTGTGAGACTGTGGCAGTAAACAGAACCGAACCCGGGTCACTGGAGCTCTGTGACTGTGGCAGTAAACAGAACCGAACCCGGGTCACTGGAGCTGTGAGACTGTGGCAGTAAACAGAACTGAACCCGGGACACTGGAGCTGTGAGACTGTGGCAGTAAACAGAACCGAACCCAGGTCACTGGAGCTGTGAGACTGTGGCAGTAAACTGAACTGAACCCAGGTCACTGGAGCTGTGAGACTGTGGCAGTAAATTGAACTGAACCCAGGTCACTGGAGCTGTGAGACTGTGGCAAAAAACAGAATCGAACCCGGGTCACTGGAGCTGTGAGGCTGTGGCAGTAAACAGAACCGAACCCAGGTCACTGGAGCTGTGAGGCTGTGGCAGTCCCCAGAACCGAACCCAGGTCACTGGAGCTGTGAGAGTGTGGCAGTAAACAGAACCGAACCCGGGACACTGGAGCTGTGAGGCTGTGGCAGTCCCCAGAACCGAACCCGGGTCACTGGAGCTGTGAGACTGTGGCAGTAAACAGAACCGAACCCGGGACACTGGAGCTGTGAGACTGTGGCAGTACGCAGAACCGAACCCAGGTCACTGAAGCTGTGAGGCTGTGGCAGTAAACAGAACCGAACCCGGGACACTGGAGCTGTGAGGCTGTGGCAGTAAACAGAACCGAACCCAGGTCACTGGAGCTGTGAGACTGTGGCAGTAAACAGAACCGAACCCAGGTCACTGGAGCTGTGAGACTGTGGCAGTAAACAGAACCGAACCCGGGTCACTGGAGCTGTGAGACTGTGGCAGTAAACAGAACCGAACCCAGGACACTGGAGCTGTGAGACTGTGGCAGTAAACAGAACAGAACCCAGGTCACTGGAGCTCTGAGACTGTGGCAGTAAACAGAACCGAACACGGGTCACTGGAGCTGTGAGACTGTGGCAGTAAACAGAACTGAACCCGGGACACTGGAGCTGTGAGACTGTGGCAGTAAACAGAACCGAACCCAGGTCACTGGAGCTGTGAGACTGTGGCAGTAAACAGAACCGAACCCGGGTCACTGGAGCTGTGAGGCTGTGGCAGTAAACAGAACAGGACCCGGGACACTGGAGCTGTGAGACTGTGGCAGTCCCCAGAACCGAACCCAGGTCACTGGAGCTGTGAGACTGTGGCAAAAAACAGAACCGAACCCGGGTCACTGGAGCTGTGAGGCTGTGGCAGTAAACAGAACCGAACCCGGGACACTGGAGCTGTGAGACTGTGGCAGTAAACAGAACCGAACCCAGGTCACTGGAGCTGTGAGACTGTGGCAGTAAACAGAACCGAACCCAGGTCACTGGAGCTGTGAGACTGTGGAAGTAAACAGAAACGAACCCGGGTCACTGGAGCTGTGAGACTGTGGCAGTAAACAGAACCGAACCCAGGTCACTGGAGCTGTGAGACTGTGGCAGTAAACAGAACTGAACCCGGGACACTGGAGCTGTGAGACTGTGGCAGTAAACAGAACCGAACCCGGGACACTGGAGCTGTGAGGCTGTGGCAGTAAACAGAACCGAACCCGGGTCACTGGAGCTGTGAGGCTGTGGCAGTAAACAGAACCGGACCCGGGACACTGGAGCTGTGAGACTGTGGCAGTTCCGAGAACCGAACCCAGGTCACTGGAGCTGTGAGACTGTGGCAAAAAACAGAATCGAACCCGGGTCACTGGAGCTGTGAGGCTGTGGCAGTAAACAGAACCGAACCCAGGTCACTGGAGCTGTGAGGCTGTGGCAGTCCCCAGAACCGAACCCAGGTCACTGGAGCTGTGAGACTGTGGCAGTAAACAGAACTGAACCCGGGACACTGGAGCTGTGAGACTGTGGCAGTAAACAGAACCGAACCCAGGTCACTGGAGCTCTGTGACTGTGGCAGTAAACAGAACCGAACCCGGGTCACTGGAGCTGTGAGACTGTGGCAGTAAATAGAACTGAACCCGGGACACTGGAGCTGTGAGACTGTGGCAGTAAACAGAACCGAACCCAGGTCACTGGAGCTGTGAGACTGTGGCAGTAAACTGAACTGAACCCAGGTCACTGGAGCTGTGAGACTGTGGCAGTAAATTGAACTGAACCCAGGTCACTGGAGCTGTGAGACTGTGGCAAAAAACAGAATCGAACCCGGGTCACTGGAGCTGTGAGGCTGTGGCAGTAAACAGAACCGAACCCAGGTCACTGGAGCTGTGAGGCTGTGGCAGTCCCCAGAACCGAACCCAGGTCACTGGAGCTGTGAGAGTGTGGCAGTAAACAGAACCGAACCCGGGACACTGGAGCTGTGAGGCTGTGGCAGTCCCCAGAACCGAACCCGGGTCACTGGAGCTGTGAGACTGTGGCAGTAAACAGAACCGAACCCGGGACACTGGAGCTGTGAGACTGTGGCAGTACGCAGAACCGAACCCAGGTCACTGAAGCTGTGAGGCTGTGGCAGTAAACAGAACCGAACCCGGGACACTGGAGCTGTGAGGCTGTGGCAGTAAACAGAACCGAACCCAGGTCACTGGAGCTGTGAGACTGTGGCAGTAAACAGAGCCGAACCCAGGTCACTGGAGCTGTGAGACTGTGGCAGTAAACAGAACCGAACCCGGGTCACTGGAGCTGTGAGACTGTGGCAGTAAACAGAACCGAACCCAGGACACTGGAGCTGTGAGACTGTGGCAGTAAACAGAACCGAACCCGGGTCACTGGAGCTCTGAGACTGTGGCAGTAAACAGAACCGAACACGGGTCACTGGAGCTGTGAGACTGTGGCAGTAAACAGAACTGAACCCGGGACACTGGAGCTGTGAGACTGTGGCAGTAAACAGAACCGAACACAGGTCACTGGAGCTGTGAGACTGTGGCAGTAAACAGAACCGAACCCGGGTCACTGGAGCTGTGAGGCTGTGGCAGTAAACAGAACCGGACCCGGGACACTGGAGCTGTGAGAATGTGGCAGTCCCCAGAACCGAACCCAGGTCACTGGAGCTGTGAGACTGTGGCAAAAAACAGAACCGAACCCGGGTCACTGGAGCTGTGAGGCTGTGGCAGTAAACAGAACCGAACCCGGGACACTGGAGCTGTGAGACTGTGGCAGTAAACAGAACCGAACCCAGGTCACTGGAGCTGTGAGACTGTGGCAGTAAACAGAACCGAACCCAGGTCACTGGAGCTGTGAGACTGTGGAAGTAAACAGAAACGAACCCGGGTCACTGGAGCTGTGAGACTGTGGCAGTAAACAGAACCGAACCCAGGTCACTGGAGCTGTGAGACTGTGGCAGTAAACAGAACTGAACCCGGGACACTGGAGCTGGGAGACTGTGGCAGTAAACAGAACCGAACCCGGGACACTGGAGCTGTGAGGCTGTGGCAGTAAACAGAACCGGACCCGGGACACTGGAGCTGTGAGACTGTGGCAGTTCCCAGAACCGAACCCAGGTCACTGGAGCTGTGAGACTGTGGCAAAAAACAGAATCGAACCCGGGTCACTGGAGCTGTGAGGCTGTGGCAGTAAACAGAACCGAACCCAGGTCACTGGAGCTGTGAGGCTGTGGCAGTCCCCAGAACCGAACCCAGGTCACTGGAGCTGTGAGACTGTGGCAGTAAACAGAACCAAACCCGGGACACTGGAGCTGTGAGACTGTGGCAGTACGCAGAACCGAACCCAGGTCAATGAAGCTGTGAGGCTGTGGCAGTAAACAGAACCGAACCCGGGACACTGGAGCTGTGAGGCTGTGGCAGTAAACAGAACCGAACCCAGGTCACTGGAGCTGTGAGACTGTGGCAGTAAACAGAACCGAACCCGGGTGACTGGAGCTGTGAGACTGTGGCAGTAAACAGAACCGAACCCGGGTCACTGGAGCTGTGAGACTGTGGCAGTAAACAGAACCGAACCCCGGACACTGGAGCTGTGAGACTGTGGCAGTAAACAGAACCGAACCCGGGTCACTGGAGCTCTGAGACTGTGGCAGTAAACAGAACCGAACACGGGTCACTGGGGCTGTGAGACTGTGGCAGTAAACAGAACTGAACCCGGGACACTGGAGCTGTGAGACTGTGGCAGTAAACAGAACCGAACCCAGGTCACTGGAGCTGTGAGACTGTGGCAGTAAACAGAACCGAACCCGGGTCACTGGAGCTGTGAGGCTGTGGCAGTAAACAGAACCGGACCTGGGACACTGGAGCTGTGAGACTGTGGCAGTCCCCAGAACCGAACCCAGGTCACTGGAGCTGTGAGACTGTGGCAAAAAACAGAACCGAACCCGGGACACTGGAGCTGTGAGACTGTGGCAGTAAACAGAACCGAACCCGGGACACTGGAGCTGTGAGACTGTGGCAGTAAACAGAACCGAACCCAGGTCACTGGAGCTGTGAGACTGTGGCAGTAAACAGAACCGAACCCAGGTCACTGGAGCTGTGAGACTGTGGAAGTAAACAGAAACGAACCCGGGTCACTGGAGCTGTGAGACTGTGGCAATAAACAGAACCGAACCCAGGTCACTGGAGCTGTGAGACTGTGGCAGTAAACAGAACTGAACCCGGGACACTGGAGCTGTGAGACTGTGGCAGTAAACAGAACCGAACCCGGGACACTGGAGCTGTGAGGCTGTGGCAGTAAACAGAACCGAACCCGGGCCACTGGAGCTGTGAGGCTGTGGCAGGAAACAGAACTGAACCCAGGTCACTGGAGCTGTGAGACTGTGGCAGTAAACAGAACCGGACCCGGGACACTGGAGCTGTGAGACTGTGGCAGTAAACAGAACCGAACCCGGGTCACTGGAGCTGTGAGGCTGTGGCAGTAAACAGAACCGGACCCGGGACACTGGAGCTGTGAGACTGTGGCAGTAAACAGAACCGAACCCAGGTCACTGGAGCTGTGAGACTGTGGCAGTAAACAGAACAGAACCCAGGTCACTGGAGCTGTGAGACTGTGGCAGTAAACAGAACCGAACCCAGGTCACTGGAGCTGTGAGACTGTGACAGTAAACAGAACCGAACCCGGGACACTGGAGCTGTGAGACTGTGGCAGTGAACAGAATCGAACCCAGGTCACTGGAGCTGTGAGACTGTGGCAGTAAACAGAACCGAACCCAGGTCACTGGAGCTGTGAGACTGTGGCAGTAAACAGAACCGAACCCAGGTCACTGGAGCTGTGAGGCTGTGGCAGTAAACAGAACCGAACCCGGGACACTGGAGCTGTGAGACTGTGGCAGTGAACAGAACAGAACCCGGGTCACTGGAGCTGTGAGACTGTGGCAGTACGCAGAACCGAACCCAGGTCACTGGAGCTATGAGACTGTGGCAGTGAACAGAACCGAACCCGGGTCACTGAAGCTGTGAGGCTGTGGCAGTGAACAGAACCGAACCCATGTCACTGGAGCTGTGAGACTGTGGCAGTAAACAGAACCGAACCCATTTCACTGGAGCTGTGAGGCTGTCGCAGTAAACAGAGCTGAACCCAGGTCACTGAAGCTGTGAGACTGTGGCAGTACGCAGAACCGAACCCGGGTCACTGGAGCTGTGAGACTGTGGCAGTAAACAGAACCGAACCCATGTCACTGGAGCTGTGAGACTGTGGCAGTAAACAGAACCGAACCCAGGTCACTGGAGCTGTGAGACTGTGGCAGTAAACAGAACCGAACCCAGGTCACTGGAGATGTGAGGCTGTGGCAGTAAACAGAACCGAACCCAGGTCACTGGAGCTGTGAGACTGTGGCAGTAAACAGAACCGAACCCGGGTCACAGGAGCTGTGAGGCTGTGGCAGTAAACAGAACCGAACCCGGGTCACTGGAGCTGTGAGGCTGTTGCAGTAAACAGAACCGAACCCAGGTCACTGGAGCTGTGAGACTGTGGCAGTAAACAGAACCGAACCCGGGTCACTGGAGCTGTGAGACTGTGGCAGTACGCAGAACTGCACCAGGGTCACTGGAGCTGTGAGACTGTGGCAGTAAACAGAACCGAACCCAGGACACTGGAGCTGTGAGACTGTGGCAGTAAACAGAACCGAACCCGGGTCACTGGAGCTGTGAGACTGTGGCAGTAAACAGAACTGAACCCGGGACACTGGAGCTGTGAGACTGTGGCAGTAAACAGAACCGAACCCAGGTCACTGGAGCTGTGAGACTGTGGCAGTAAACAGAACCGAACCCGGGTCAATGGAGCTGTGAGGCTGTGGCAGTAAACAGAACCGGACCCGGGACACTCAAGCTGTGAGACTGTGGCAGTCCCCAGAACCGAACCCAGATCACTGGAGCTGTGAGACTGTGGCAAAAAACAGAACCGAACCCGGGTCACTGGAGCTGTGAGGCTGTGGCAGTAAACAGAACCGAACCTGGGACACTGGAGCTGTGAGACTGTGGCAGTAAACAGAACCGAACCCAGGTCACTGGAGCTGTGAGACTGTGGCAGTAAACAGAACCGAACCCAGGTCACTGGAGCTGTGAGACTGTGGCAGTAAACAGAAACGAACCCGGGTCACTGGAGCTGTGAGACTGTGGCAGTAAACAGAACCGAACCCAGGTCACTGGAGCTGTGAGACTGTGGCAGTAAACAGAACTGAACCCGGGACACTGGAGCTGTGAGACTGTGGCAGTAAACAGAACCGAACCCGGGACACTGGAGCTGTGAGGCTGTGGCAGTAAACAGAACCGAACCCGGGTCACTGGAGCTGTGAGGCTGTGGCAGTAAACAGAACCGAACCCAGGTCACTGGAGCTGTGAGACTGTGGCAGTAAACAGAACCGAACCCGGGACACTGGAGCTGTGAGACTGTGGCAGTAAACAGAACCGAACCCAGGTCACTGGAGCTGTGAGACTGTGGCAGTAAACAGAACCGAACCCAGGTCACTGGAGCTGTGAGATCTGTGGCAGTAAACAGAACCGAACCCAGGTCACTGGAGCTGTGAGGCTGTGGCAGTAAACAGAACCGAACCCAGGTCACTGGAGCTGTGAGACTGTGGCAGTCCCTAGAACCGAACCCGGGTCACTGGAGCTGTGAGACTGTGGCAGTAAACAGAACCGAACCCGGGACACTGGAGCTGTGAGAGTGTGGCAGTAAACAGAACCGAACCTGGGTCACTGGAGCGGTGAGACTGTGGCAGTAAACAGAACCGAACCCGGGACTCTGGAGCTGTGAGACTGTGGCAGTAAACAGAACCGAACCCAGGTCACTGGAGCTGTGAGACTGTGGCAGTAAACAGAACCGAACCCAGGTCACTGGAGCTGTGAGACTGTGGCAGTAAACAGAACCGAACCCAGGTCACTGGAGCTGTGAGACTGTGGCAGTAAACAGAACCGAACCCAGGACACTGGAGCTGTGAGACTGTGGCAGTAAACAGAACCGAACCCGGGACACTGGAGCTGTGAGGCTGTGGCAGTAAACAGAACCGAACCCAGGTCACTGGAGCTGTGAGACTGTGGCAGTAAACAGAACCAAACCCGGGACACTGGAGCTGTGAGGCTGTGGCAGTAAACAGAACCGAACCCAGGTCACTGGAGCTGTGAGACTGTGGCAGTAAACAGAACCGAACCCGGGTCACTGGAGCTGTGAGACTGTGGCAGTACGCAGAACTGAACCCAGGTCACTGGAGCTGTGAGACTGTGGCAGTAAACAGAACCGAACCCGGGTCACTGAAGCTGTGAGGCTGTGGCAGTGAACAGAACCGAACCCATGTCACTGGAGCAGTGAGACTGTGGCAGTAAACAGAACCGAACCCATGTCACTGGAGCTGTGAGACTGTGGCAGTAAACAGAACCGAACCCAGGTCACTGAAGCTTTGAGACTGTGGCAGTAAACAGAACCGAACCCATGTCACTGGAGCTGTGAGACTGTGGCAGTAAACAGAACCGAACCCAGGTCACTGGAGCTGTGAGACTGTGGCAGTAAACAGAACCGAACCCAGGTCACTGGAGATGTGAGGCTGTGGCAGTAAACAGAACCGAACCCAGGTCACTGGAGCTGTGAGACTGTGGCAGTAAACAGAACCGAACCCGGGTCACTGGAGCTGTGAGACTGTGGCAGTAAACAGAACCGAACACGGGTCACTGGAGCTGTGAGGCTGTGGCAGTAAACAGAACAGAACCCAGGTCACTGGAGCTGTGAGACTGTGGCAGTAAACAGAACTGAACCCGGGACACTGGAGCTGTGAGACTGTGGCAGTCCCCAGAACCGAACCCAGGTCACTGGAGCTGTGAGACTGTGGCAAAAAACAGAACCGAACCCGGGTCACTGGAGCTGTGAGGCTGTGGCAGTAAACAGAACCGAACCCGGGACACTGGAGCTGTGAGACTGTGGCAGTAAACAGAAGCGAACCCAGGTCACTGGAGCTGTGAGACTGTGGCAGTAAACAGAACCGAACCCAGGTCACTGGAGCTGTGAGACTGTGGCAGTAAACAGAAACGAACCCGGGTCACTGGAACTGTGAGACCGTGGCAGTAAACAGAACCGAACCCAGGTCACTGGAGCTGTGAGACTGTGGCAGTAAACAGAACTGAACCCGGGACACTGGAGCTGTGAGACTGTGGCAGTAAACAGAACCGAACCCAGGACACTGGAGCTGTGACGCTGTGGCAGTAAACAGAACCGAACCCGGGTCACTGGAGCTGTGAGGCTGTGTCAGTAAACAGAACCGAACCCAGGTCACTGGAGCTGTGAGACTGTGGCAGTAAACAGAACCGAACCCGGGACACTGGAGCTGTGAGACTGTGGCAGTAAACAGAACCGAACCCAGGTCACTGGAGCAGTGAGATCTGTGGCAGAAAACAGAACCGAACCCAGGTCACTGGAGCTGTGAGGCTGTGGCAGTAAACAGAACCGAACCCAGGTCACTGGAGCTCTGAGACTGTGGCAGTCCCCAGAACCGAACCCGGGTCACTGGAGCTGTGAGACTGTGGCAGTCCCCAGAACCGTACCTGGGTCACTGGAGCGGTGAGACTGTGGCAGTAAACAGAACCGAACCCGGGACACTGGAGCTGTGAGACTGTGGCAGTAAACAGAACCGAACCCAGGTCACTGGAGCTGTGAGACTGTGGCAGTAAACAGAACCGAACCCAGGTCACTGGAGCTGTGAGACTGTGGCAGTAAACAGAACCGAACCCAGGTCACTGGAGCTGTGAGACTGTGGCAGTAAACAGAACCGAACCCAGCACACTGGAGTTGTGAGACTGTGGCAGTAAACAGACCCGAACCCAGGTCACTGGAGCTGTGAGACTGTGGCAGTAAACAGAACCGAACCCAGGTCACTGGAGCTGTGAGGCTGTGGCAGTAAACAGAACTGAATCCAGGTCACTGGAGCTGTGAGGCTGTGGCAGTAAACAGAACCGAACCCGGGTCACTGGAGCTGTGAGACTGTGGCAGTAAACAGAACCGAACCCAGGTCACTGGAGCTGTGAGGCTGTGGCAGTAAACAGAACTGAACCCAGGTCACTGGAGCAGTGAGACTGTGGCAGTAAACAGAACTGAACCCAGGTCACTGGAGCTGTGAGACTGTGGCAGTCCCCAGAACTGAACCCAGGTCACTGGAGCTGTGAGACTGTGGCAGTAAACAGAACCGAACCCGGGACACTGGAGCTGTGAGACTGTGGCAGTAAACAGAACCGAACCCGGGTCACTGGAACTGTGAGGCGGTGGCAGTAAACAGAACCGAACCCAGGACACTGGAGCTGTGAGACTGTGACAGTAAACAGAACCGAACCCGGGATACTGGAGCTGTGAGACTGTGGCAGTAAACAGAACCGAACCCGGGTCACTGAAGCTGTGAGACTGTGGCAGTAAACAGAACTGAACCCATGTCACTGGAGCTGTGAGACTGTGGCAGTAAACAGAACCGAACCCAGGTCACTGGAGCAGTGAGACTGTGGCAGTAAACAGAACCGAACCCGGGACACTGGAGCTGTGAGACTGTGGCAGTAAACAGAACCGAACCCGGGTCACTGGAGCTGTGAGACTGTGGCAGTAAACAGAACTGAACCCAGGTCACTGGAGGTGTGAGACTGTGGCAGTAAACAGAACCGAACCTGGGTCACCGGAGCTGTGAGACTGTGGCAGTAAACAGAACCAAACCCGGGACACTGGAGCTGTGAGACTGTGGCAGTAAACAGAACTGAACCCGGGACACTGGAGCTGTGAGACTGTGGCAGTAAACAGAACCGAACCCAGGTCACTGAAGCTGTGAGACTGTGGCAGTAAACAGAACCGAACCTAGGTCACTGGAGCTGTGAGACTGTGGCAGTAAACAGAACCGAACCCAGGTCACTGGAGCTGTGAGGCTGTGGCAGTAAACAGAACCGAACCCATGTCACTGGAGCTGTGAGACTGTGGCAGTAAACAGAACCGAACCCAGGTCACTGGAGCTGTGAGACTGTGGCAGTAAACAGAACCGAACCCAGGTCACTGAAGCTGTGAGACTGTGGCAGTAAACAGAACCGAACCCGGGACACTGGAGCTGTGAGGCTGTGGCAGTAAACAGAACCGAACCCGGGTCACTGGAGCTGTGAGGCTGTGGCAGTAAACAGAACCGAACCAAGGGTCACTGGAGCTGTGAGACTGTGGCAGTAAACAGAACCGAACCCAGGTCACTGGAGCAGTGAGACTGTGGCAGTAAACAGAACCGAACCCAGGTCACTGGAGCTGTGAGACTGTGGCAGTAAACAGAACCGAACCCAGGTCACTGGAGCTGTGAGACTGTGGCAGTAAACAGAACCGAACCCGGGACACTGGAGCTGTGAGACTGTGGCAGTAAACAGAACCGAACCCGGGTCACTGAAGCTGTGAGACTGTGGCAGTAAACAGAACCGAACCCAGGTCACTGGAGCTGTGAGACTGTGGCAGTAAACAGAACCGAACCCGGGTCACTGGAGCTGTGAGACTGTGGCAGTAAACAGAACCGAACCCGGGTCACTGGAGCTTTGAGACTGTGGCAGTAAACAGAACCGAACCCATGTCACTGGAGCTGTGAGACTGTGGCAGTAAACAGAACCGAACCCAGGTCACTGGAGCTGTGAGACTGTGGCAGTAAACAGAACCGAACCCAGGTCACTGAAGCTGTGAGACTGTGGCAGTAAACAGAACTGAACCCGGGACACTGGACCTGTGAGACTGTGGCAGTAAACAGAACTGAACCCAGGTCACTGGAGCTGTGAGACTGTGGCAGTAAACAGAACCGAACCCGGGACACTGGAGCTGTGAGACTGTGGCAGTAAACAGAACCGAACCCAGGTCACTGGAGCTGTGAGACTGTGGCAGTAAACAGAACCAAACCCGGGTCACCGGAGCTGTGAGACTGTGGCAGTAAACAGAACCGAACCCGGGACACTGGAGCTGTGAGACTGTGGCAGTAAACAGAACCGAACCCAGGTCACTGGAGCTGTGAGGCTGTGGCAGTAAACAGAACCGAACCCAGGTCACTGGAGCTGTGAGACTGTGGCAGTAAACAGAACCGAACCCAGGTCACTGGAGCTGTGAGGCTGTGGCAGTAAACAGAACCGAACCCAGGTCACTGGAGCTGTGAGGCTGTGGCAGTAAACAGATCCGAACCCGGGACACTGGAGCTGTGAGACTGTGGCAGTAAACAGAACCGAACCCAGGTCACTGGAGCTGTGAGGCTGTGGCAGTAAACAGAACCGAACCCAGGTCACTGGAGCTGTGAGACTGTGGCAGTAAACAGAACCAAACCCGGGTCACCGGAGCTGTGAGACTGTGGCAGTAAACAGAACCGAACCCGGGACACTGGAGCTGTGAGACTGTGGCAGTAAACAGAACCGAACCCAGGTCACTGGAGCTGTGAGGCTGTGGCAGTAAACAGAACCGAACCCAGGTCACTGGAGCTGTGAGACTGTGGCAGTAAACAGAACCGAACCCAGGTCACTGGAGCTGTGAGGCTGTGGCAGTAAACAGAACCGAACCCAGGTCACTGGAGCTGTGAGGCTGTGGCAGTAAACAGATCCGAACCCGGGACACTGGAGCTGTGAGACTGTGGCAGTAAACAGAACCGAACCCAGGTCACTGGAGCTGTGAGGCTGTGGCAGTAAACAGAACCGAACCCAGGTCACTGGAGCTGTGAGGCTGTGGCAGTAAACAGAACCGAACCCGGGTCACTGGAGCTGTGAGACTGTGGCAGTAAACAGAACCGAACCCAGGTCACTGGAGCTGTGAGACTGTGGCAGTAAACAGAACTGAACCCGGGACACTGGAGCTGTGAGACTGTGGCAGTCCCCAGAACCGAACCCAGGTCACTGGAGCTGTGAGACTGTGGCAAAAAACAGAACCGAACCCGGGTCACTGGAGCTGTGAGGCTGTGGCAGTAAACAGAACCGAACCCGGGACACTGGAGCTGTGAGACTGTGGCAGTAAACAGAACCGAACCCAGGTCACTGGAGCTGTGAGACTGTGGCAGTAAACAGAACCGAACCCAGGTCTATGGAGCTGTGAGACTGTGGCAGTAAACAGAAACGAACCCGGGTCACTGGAACTGTGAGACCGTGGCAGTAAACAGAACCGAACCCAGGTCACTGGAGCTGTGAGACTGTGGCAGTAAACAGAACTGAACCCGGGACACTGGAGCTGTGAGACTGTGGCAGTAAACAGAACCAAACCCGGGACACTGGAGCTGTGAGGCTGTGGCAGTAAACAGAACCGAACCCGGGTCACTGGAGCTGTGAGACTGTGGCAGTAAACAGAACCGAACCCAGGTCACTGGAGCTGTGAGACTGTGGCAGTAAACAGAACCGAACCCAGGTCACTGGAGCTGTGAGACTGTGGCAGTAAACAGAACCGAACCCAGGACACTGGAGTTGTGAGACTGTGGCAGTAAACAGAACCGAACCCAGGACACTGGAGCTGTGAGACTGTGGCAGTAAACAGAACCGAACTCAGGTCACTGGAGCTGTGAGACTGTGGCAGTACGCAGAACTGAACCCAGGTCACTGGAGCTGTGAGACTGTGGCAGTAAACAGAACCGAGCCCGGGACACTGGAGCTGTGAGGCTGTGGCAGTAAACAGAACCGAACCCAGGTCACTGGAGCTGTGAGACTGTGGCAGTAAACAGAACCAAACCCGGGACACTGGAGCTGTGAGGCTGTGGCAGTAAACAGAACCGAACCCGGGTCACCGGAGCTGTGAGACTGTGGCAGTAAACAGAACCGAACCCGGGACACTGGAGCTGTGAGACTGTGGCAGTAAACAGAACCGAACCCAGGTCACTGGAGCTGTGAGACTGTGGCAGTAAACAGAACCGAAGCCAGGTCACTGGAGCTGTGAGGCTGTGGCAGTAAACAGAACTGAACCCAGGTCACTGGAGCTGTGAGGCTGTGGCAGTAAACAGAACCGAACCCGGGTCACTGGAGCTGTGAGACTGTGGCAGTAAACAGAACCGAACCCAGGTCACTGGAGCTGTGAGGCTGTGGCAGTAAACAGAACTGAACCCAGGTCACTGGAGCAGTGAGACTGTGGCAGTAAACAGAACTGAACCCAGGTCACTGGAGCTGTGAGACTGTGGCAGTCCCCAGAACTGAACCCAGGTCACTGGAGCTGTGAGACTGTGGCAGTAAACAGAACCGAACCCGGGACACTGGAGCTGTGAGACTGTGGCAGTAAACAGAACCGAACCCGGGTCACTGGAACTGTGAGGCTGTGGCAGTAAACAGAACCGAACCCAGGACACTGGAGCTGTGAGACTGTGACAGTAAACAGAACCGAACCCGGGATACTGGAGCTGTGAGACTGTGGCAGTAAACAGAACCGAACCCGGGTCACTGAAGCTGTGAGACTGTGGCAGTAAACAGAACTGAACCCATGTCACGGGAGCTGTGAGACTGTGGCAGTAAACAGAACCGAACCCAGGTCACTGGAGCAGTGAGACTGTGGCAGTAAACAGAACCGAACCCGGGACACTGGAGCTGTGAGACTGTGGCAGTAAACAGAACCGAACCCGGGTCACTGGAGCTGTGAGACTGTGGCAGTAAACAGAACTGAACCCAGGTCACTGGAGCTGTGAGACTGTGGCAGTAAACAGAACCGAACCTGGGTCACCGGAGCTGTGAGACTGTGGCAGTAAACAGAACCAAACCCGGGACACTGGAGCTGTGAGACTGTGGCAGTAAACAGAACTGAACCCGGGACACTGGAGCTGTGAGACTGTGGCAGTAAACAGAACCGAACCCAGGTCACTGAAGCTGTGAGACTGTGGCAGTAAACAGAACCGAACCCAGGTCACTGGAGCTGTGAGACTGTGGCAGTAAACAGAACCGAACCCAGGTCACTGGAGCTGTGAGGCTGTGGCAGTAAACAGAACCGAACCCATGTCACTGGAGCTGTGAGACTGTGGCAGTAAACAGAACCGAACCCAGGTCACTGGAGCTGTGAGACTGTGGCAGTAAACAGAACCGAACCCAGGTCACTGAAGCTGTGAGACTGTGGCAGTAAACAGAACCGAACCCGGGTCACTGGAGCTGTGAGGCTGTGGCAGTAAACAGAAACGAACCCGGGTCACTGGAACTGTGAGACCGTGGCAGTAAACAGAACCGAACCCAGGTCACTGGAGCTGTGAGACTGTGGCAGTAAACAGAACTGAACCCGGGACACTGGAGCTGTGAGACTGTGGCAGTAAACAGAACCGAACCCGGGACACTGGAGCTGTGAGGCTGTGGCAGTAAACAGAACCGAACCCGGGTCACTGGAGCTGTGAGACTGTGGCAGTAAACAGAACCGAACCCAGGTCACTGGAGCTGTGAGACTGTGGCAGTAAACAGAACCGAACCCAGGTCACTGGAGCTGTGAGACTGTGGCAGTAAACAGAACCGAACCCAGGACACTGGAGTTGTGAGACTGTGGCAGTAAACAGAACCGAACCCAGGACACTGGAGCTGTGAGACTGTGGCAGTAAACAGAACCGAACTCAGGTCACTGGAGCTGTGAGACTGTGGCAGTACGCAGAACTGAACCCAGGTCACTGGAGCTGTGAGACTGTGGCAGTAAACAGAACCGAACCCGGGACACTGGAGCTGTGAGGCTGTGGCAGTAAACAGAACCGAACCCAGGTCACTGGAGCTGTGAGACTGTGGCAGTAAACAGAACCAAACCCGGGACACTGGAGCTGTGAGGCTGTGGCAGTAAACAGAACCGAACCCGGGTCACCGGAGCTGTGAGACTGTGGCAGTAAACAGAACCGAACCCGGGACACTGGAGCTGTGAGACTGTGGCAGTAAACAGAACCGAACCCAGGTCACTGGAGCTGTGAGACTGTGGCAGTAAACAGAACCGAAGCCAGGTCACTGGAGCTGTGAGGCTGTGGCAGTAAACAGAACTGAACCCAGGTCACTGGAGCTGTGAGGCTGTGGCAGTAAACAGAACCGAACCCGGGTCACTGGAGCTGTGAGACTGTGGCAGTAAACAGAACCGAACCCAGGTCACTGGAGCTGTGAGGCTGTGGCAGTAAACAGAACTGAACCCAGGTCACTGGAGCAGTGAGACTGTGGCAGTAAACAGAACTGAACCCAGGTCACTGGAGCTGTGAGACTGTGGCAGTCCCCAGAACTGAACCCAGGTCACTGGAGCTGTGAGACTGTGGCAGTAAACAGAACCGAACCCGGGACACTGGAGCTGTGAGACTGTGGCAGTAAACAGAACCGAACCCGGGTCACTGGAACTGTGAGGCTGTGGCAGTAAACAGAACCGAACCCAGGACACTGGAGCTGTGAGACTGTGACAGTAAACAGAACCGAACCCGGGATACTGGAGCTGTGAGACTGTGGCAGTAAACAGAACCGAACCCGGGTCACTGAAGCTGTGAGACTGTGGCAGTAAACAGAACTGAACCCATGTCACTGGAGCTGTGAGACTGTGGCAGTAAACAGAACCGAAACCAGGTCACTGGAGCAGTGAGACTGTGGCAGTAAACAGAACCGAACCCGGGACACTGGAGCTGTGAGACTGTGGCAGTAAACAGAACCGAACCCGGGTCACTGGAGCTGTGAGACTGTGGCAGTAAACAGAACTGAACCCAGGTCACTGGAGCTGTGAGACTGTGGCAGTAAACAGAACCGAACCTGGGTCACCGGAGCTGTGAGACTGTGGCAGTAAACAGAACCAAACCCGGGACACTGGAGCTGTGAGACTGTGGCAGTAAACAGAACTGAACACGGGACACTGGAGCTGTGAGACTGTGGCAGTAAACAGAACCGAACCCAGGTCACTGAAGCTGTGAGACTGTGGCAGTAAACAGAACCGAACCCAGGTCACTGGAGCTGTGAGACTGTGGCAGTAAACAGAACCGAACCCAGGTCACTGGAGCTGTGAGGCTGTGGCAGTAAACAGAACCGAACCCATGTCACTGGAGCTGTGAGACTGTGGCAGTAAACAGAACCGAACCCAGGTCACTGGAGCTGTGAGACTGTGGCAGTAAACAGAACCGAACCCAGGTCACTGAAGCTGTGAGACTGTGGCAGTAAACAGAACCGAACCCGGGACACTGGAGCTGTGAGGCTGTGGCAGTAAACAGAACCGAACCCGGGTCACTGGAGCTGTGAGGCTGTGGCAGTAAACAGAACCGAACCAAGGGTCACTGGAGCTGTGAGACTGTGGCAGTAAACAGAACCGAACCCAGGTCACTGGAGCAGTGAGACTGTGGCAGTAAACAGAACCGAACCCAGGTCACTGGAGCTGTGAGACTGTGGCAGTAAACAGAACCGAACCCAGGTCACTGGAGCTGTGAGACTGTGGCAGTAAACAGAACCGAACCCGGGACACTGGAGCTGTGAGACTGTGGCAGTAAACAGAACCGAACCCGGGTCACTGAAGCTGTGAGACTGTGGCAGTAAACAGAACCGAACCCAGGTCACTGGAGCTGTGAGACTGTGGCAGTAAACAGAACCGAACCCGGGTCACTGGAGCTGTGAGACTGTGGCAGTAAACAGAACCGAACCCGGGTCACTGGAGCTGTGAGACTGTGGCAGTAAACAGAACCGAACCCATGTCACTGGAGCTGTGAGACTGTGGCAGTAAACAGAACCGAACCCAGGTCACTGGAGCTGTGAGACTGTGGCAGTAAACAGAACCGAACCCAGGTCACTGAAGCTGTGAGACTGTGGCAGTAAACAGAACTGAACCCGGGACACTGGACCTGTGAGACTGTGGCAGTAAACAGAACTGAACCCAGGTCACTGGAGCTGTGAGACTGTGGCAGTAAACAGAACCGAACCCGGGACACTGGAGCTGTGAGACTGTGGCAGTAAACAGAACCGAACCCAGGTCACTGGAGCTGTGAGACTGTGGCAGTAAACAGAACCAAACCCGGGTCACCGGAGCTGTGAGACTGTGGCAGTAAACAGAACCGAACCCGGGACACTGGAGCTGTGAGACTGTGGCAGTAAACAGAACCGAACCCAGGTCACTGGAGCTGTGAGGCTGTGGCAGTAAACAGAACCGAACCCAGGTCACTGGAGCTGTGAGACTGTGGCAGTAAACAGAACCGAACCCAGGTCACTGGAGCTGTGAGGCTGTGGCAGTAAACAGAACCGAACCCAGGTCACTGGAGCTGTGAGGCTGTGGCAGTAAACAGAACCGAACCCGGGACACTGGAGCTGTGAGACTGTGGCAGTAAACAGAACCGAACCCAGGTCACTGGAGCTGTGAGGCTGTGGCAGTAAACAGAACCGAACCCAGGTCACTGGAGCTGTGAGGCTGTGGCAGTAAACAGAACCGAACCCGGGTCACTGGAGCTGTGAGACTGTGGCAGTAAACAGAACCGAACCCAGGTCACTGGAGCTGTGAGACTGTGGCAGTAAACAGAACTGAACCCCGGACACTGGAGCTGTGAGACTGTGGCAGTCCCCAGAACCGAACCCAGGTCACTGGAGCTGTGAGACTGTGGCAAAAAACAGAACCGAACCCGGGTCACTGGAGCTGTGAGGCTGTGGCAGTAAACAGAACCGAACCCGGGACACTGGAGCTGTGAGACTGTGGCAGTAAACAGAACCGAACCCAGGTCACTGGAGCTGTGAGACTGTGGCAGTAAACAGAACCGAACCCAGGTCTATGGAGCTGTGAGACTGTGGCAGTAAACAGAAACGAACCCGGGTCACTGAAACTGTGAGACCGTGGCAGTAAACAGAACCGAACCCAGGTCACTGGAGCTGTGAGACTGTGGCAGTAAACAGAACTGAACCCGGGACACTGGAGCTGTGAGACTGTGGCAGTAAACAGAACCGAACCCGGGACACTGGAGCTGTGAGGCTGTGGCAGTAAACAGAACCGAACCCGGGTCACTGGAGCTGTGAGGCTGTGTCAGTAAACAGAACCGAACCCAGGTCACTGGAGCTGTGAGACTGTGGCAGTAAACAGAACCGAACCCGGGACACTGGAGCTGTGAGACTGTGGCAGTAAACAGAACCGAACCCAGGTCACTGGAGCTGTGAGATCTGTGGCAGAAAACAGAACCGAACCCAGGTCACTGGAGCTGTGAGGCTGTGGCAGTAAACAGAACCGAACCCAGGTCACTGGAGCTGTGAGACTGTGGCAGTCCCCAGAACCGAACCCGGGTCACTGGAGCTGTGAGACTGTGGCAGTCCCCAGAACCGAACCCAGGTCACTGGAGCTGTGAGAGTGTGGCAGTAAACAGAACCGTACCTGGGTCACTGGAGCGGTGAGACTGTGGCAGTAAACAGAACCGAACCCGGGACACTGGAGCTGTGAGACTGTGGCAGTAAACAGAACCGAACCCAGGTCACTGGAGCTGTGAGACTGTGGCAGTAAACAGAACCGAACCCAGGTCACTGGAGCTGTGAGACTGTGGCAGTAAACAGAACCGAACCCAGGTCACTGGAGCTGTGAGACTGTGGCAGTAAACAGAACCGAACCCAGGACACTGGAGCTGTGAGACTGTGGCAGTAAACAGAACCGAACCCAGGACACTGGAGCTGTGAGACTGTGGCAGTAAACAGATCCGAACTCAGGTCACTGGAGCTGTGAGACTGTGGCAGTACGCAGAACTGAACCCAGGTCACTGGAGCTGTGAGACTGTGGCAGTAAACAGAACCGAACCCGGGACACTGGAGCTGTGAGGCTGTGGCAGTAAACAGAACCGAACCCAGGTCACTGGAGCTGTGAGACTGTGGCAGTAAACAGAACCAAACCCGGGACACTGGAGCTGTGAGGCTGTGGCAGTAAACAGAACCGAACCCGGGTCACCGGAGCTGTGAGACTGTGGCAGTAAACAGAACCGAACCCAGGTCACTGGAGCTGTGAGACTGTGGCAGTAAACAGAACCGAACCCAGGTCACTGGAGCTGTGAGGCTGTGGCAGTAAACAGAACTGAACCCAGGTCACTGGAGCTGTGAGGCTGTGGCAGTAAACAGAACCGAACCCGGGTCACTGGAGCTGTGAGACTGTGGCAGTAAACAGAACCGAACCCAGGTCACTGGAGCTGTGAGGCTGTGGCAGTAAACAGAACTGAACCCAGGTCACTGGAGCAGTGAGACTGTGGCAGTAAACAGAACTGAACCCAGGTCACTGGAGCTGTGAGACTGTGGCAGTCCCCAGAACTGAACCCAGGTCACTGGAGCTGTGAGACTGTGGTAGTAAACAGAACCGAACCCGGGACACTGGAGCTGTGAGACTGTGGCAGTAAACAGAACCGAACCCGGGTCACTGGAGCTGTGAGGCTGTGGCAGTAAACAGAACCGAACCCAGGACACTGGAGCTGTGAGACTGTGACAGTAAACAGAACCGAACCCGGGACACTGGAGCTGTGAGACTGTGGCAGTAAACAGAACCGAACCCGGGTCACTGAAGCTGGGAGACTGTGGCAGTAAACAGAACTGAACCCATGTCACTGGAGCTGTGAGACTGTGGCAGTAAACAGAACCGAACCCAGGTCACTGGAGCAGTGAGACTGTGGCAGTAAACAGAACCGAACCCGGGACACTGGAGCTGTGAGACTGTGGCAGTAAACAGAACCGAACCCGGGTCACTGGAGCTGTGAGACTGTGGCAGTAAACAGAACTGAACCCAGGTCACTGGAGCTGTGAGACTGTGGCAGTAAACAGAACCGAACCCGGGTCACCGGAGCTGTGAGACTGTGGCAGTAAACAGAACCGAACCCGGGACACTGGAGCTGTGAGACTGTGGCAGTAAACAGAACTGAACCCGGGACACTGGAGCTGTGAGACTGTGGCAGTAAACAGAACCGAACCCAGGTCACTGAAGCTGTGAGACTGTGGCAGTAAACAGAACCGAACCCAGGTCACTGGAGCTGTGAGACTGTGGCAGTAAACAGAACCGAACCCAGGTCACTGGAGCTGTGAGGCTGTGGCAGTAAACAGAACCGAACCCATGTCACTGGAGCTGTGAGACTGTGGCAGTAAACAGAACCGAACCCAGGTCACTGGAGCTGTTTGACTGTGGCAGTAAACAGAACCGAACCCAGGTCACTGAAGCTGTGAGACTGTGGCAGTAAACAGAACCGAACCCGGGACACTGGAGCTGTGAGGCTGTGGCAGTAAACAGAACCGAACCCGGGTCACTGGAGCTGTGAGGCTGTGGCAGTAAACAGAACCGAACCAAGGGTCACTGGAGCTGTGAGACTGTGGCAGTAAACAGAACCGAACCCAGGTCACTGGAGCAGTGAGACTGTGGCAGTAAACAGAACCGAAGCCAGGTCACTGGAGCTGTGAGACTGTGGCAGTAAGCAGAACCGAACCCAGGTCACTGGAGCTGTGAGACTGTGGCAGTAAACAGAACCGAACCCGGGACACTGGAGCTGTGAGACTGTGGCAGTAAACAGAACCGAACCCGGGTCACTGAAGCTGTGAGACTGTGGCAGTAAACAGAACCGAACCCAGGTCACTGGAGCTGTGAGACTGTGGCAGTAAACAGAACCGAACCCGGGTCACTGGAGCTGTGAGACTGTGGCAGTAAACAGAACCGAACCCGGGTCACTGGAGCTGTGAGACTGTGGCAGTAAACAGAACCGAACCCATGTCACTGGAGCTGTGAGACTGTGGCAGTAAACAGAACCGAACCCAGGTCACTGGAGCTGTGAGACTGTGGCAGTAAACAGAACCGAACCCAGGTCACTGAAGCTGTGAGACTGTGGCAGTAAACAGAACTGAACCCGGGACACTGGACCTGTGAGACTGTGGCAGTAAACAGAACTGAACCGAGGTCACTGGAGCTGTGAGACTGTGGCAGTAAACAGAACCGAACCCGGGACACTGGAGCTGTGAGACTGTGGCAGTAAACAGAACCGAACCCAGGTCACTGGAGCTGTGAGACTGTGGCAGTAAACAGAACCAAACCCGGGTCACCGGAGCTGTGAGACTGTGGCAGTAAACAGAACCGAACCCGGGACACTGGAGCTGTGAGACTGTGGCAGTAAACAGAACCGAACCCAGGTCACTGGAGCTGTGAGGCTGTGGCAGTAAACAGAACCGAACCCGGGTCACTGGAGCTGTGAGACTGTGGCAGTAAACAGAACCGAACCCGGGACACTGGAGCTGTGAGACTGTGGCAGTAAACAGAACTGAACCCAGGTCACTGGAGCTGTGAGACTGTGGCAGTAAACAGAACCGAACCCGGGACACTGGAGCTGTGAGACTGTGGCAGTAAACAGAACCGAACCCGGGTCACTGGAGCTGTGAGACTGTGGCAGTAAACAGAACTGAACCCGGGTCACTGGAGCTGTGAGACTGTGGCAGTAAACAGAACAGAACCCGGGACACTGGAGCTGTGAGACTGTGGCAGTAAACAGAAGTGAACCCGGGTCACTGGAGCTGTGAGACTGTGGCAGTAAACAGAACTGAACCCGGGTCACTGGAGCTGTGAGACTGTGGCAGTAAACAGAACCGAACCCGGGACACTGGAGCTGTGAGACTGTGGCAGTAAACAGAACCGAACCCAGGTCACTGGAGCTGTGAGACTGTGGCAGTAAACAGAACCGGACCCGGGACACTGGAGCTGTGAGGCTGTGGCAGTAAACAGAACCGAACCCGGGTCACTGGAGCTGTGAGACTGTGGCAGTAAACAGAACCGAACCCGGGTCACTGGAGCTGTGAGACTGTGGCAGTAAACAGAACCGGACCCGGGACACTGGAGCTGTGAGGCTGTGGCAGTAAACAGAACCGAACCCGGGTCACTGGAGCTGTGAGACTGTGGCAGTAAACAGATCCGAACCCGGGTCACTGGAGCTGTGAGACTGTGGCAGTAAACAGAACCGAACCCAGGTCACTGGAGCTGTGAGACTGTGGCAGTAAACAGAACCGAACCCAGGTCACTGGAGCTGTGAGACTGTGGCAGTAAACAGAACCGAACCCAGGTCACTGGAGCTGTGAGGCTGTGGCAGTAAACAGAACCGAACCCGGGACACCGGAGCTGTGAGACTGTGGCAGTAAACAGAACCGAACCCAGGTCACTGGAGCTGTGAGGCTGTGGCAGTAAACAGAACCGAACCCGGGACACTGGAGCTGTGAGACTGTGGCAGTAAACAGAACCGAACCCAGGTCACTGGAGCTGTGAGGCTGTGGCAGTAAACAGAACCGAACCCAGGTCACTGAAGCTGTGAGACTGTGGCAGTAAACAGAACCGAACCCGGGACACTGGAGCTGTGAGGCTGTGGCAGTAAACAGAACCGAACCCGGGTCACTGGAGCTGTGAGGCTGTGGCAGTAAACAGAACCGAACCAAGGGTCACTGGAGCTGTGAGACTGTGGCAGTAAACAGAACCGAACCCAGGTCACTGGAGCAGTGAGACTGTGGCAGTAAACAGAACCGAACCCAGGTCACTGGAGCTGTGAGACTGTGGCAGTAAACAGAACCGAACCCAGGTCACTGGAGCTGTGAGACTTTGGCAGTAAACAGAACCGAACCCAGGTCACTGAAGCTGTGAGACTGTGGCAGTAAACAGAACTGAACCCGGGACACTGGACCTGTGAGACTGTGGCAGTAAACAGAACTGAACCCAGGTCACTGGAGCTGTGAGACTGTGGCAGTAAACAGAACCGAACCCGGGACACTGGAGCTGTGAGACTGTGGCAGTAAACAGAACCGAACCCAGGTCACTGGAGCTGTGAGACTGTGGCAGTAAACAGAACCAAACCCGGGTCACCGGAGCTGTGAGACTGTGGCAGTAAACAGAACCGAACCCGGGACACTGGAGCTGTGAGACTGTGGCAGTAAACAGAACCGAACCCAGGTCACTGGAGCTGTGAGGCTGTGGCAGTAAACAGAACCGAACCCGGGTCACTGGAGCTGTGAGACTGTGGCAGTCAACAGAACCGAACCCGGGACACTGGAGCTGTGAGACTGTGGCAGTAAACAGAACTGAACCCAGGTCACTGGAGCTGTGAGACTGTGGCAGTAAACAGAACCGAACCCGGGACACTGGAGCTGTGAGACTGTGGCAGTAAACAGAACCGAACCCGGGTCACTGGAGCTGTGAGACTGTGGCAGTAAACAGAACTGAACCCGGGTCACTGGAGCTGTGAGACTGTGGCAGTAAACAGAACAGAACCCGGGACACTGGAGCTGTGAGACTGTGGCAGTAAACAGAACTGAACCCGGGTCACTGGAGCTGTGAGACTGTGGCAGTAAACAGAACTGAACCCGGGTCACTGGAGCTGTGAGACTGTGGCAGTAAACAGAACCGAACCCGGGACACTGGAGCTGTGAGACTGTGGCAGTAAACAGAACCGAACCCAGGTCACTGGAGCTGTGAGACTGTGGCAGTAAACAGAACCGGACCCGGGACACTGGAGCTGTGAGGCTGTGGCAGTAAACAGAACCGAACCCGGGTCACTGGAGCTGTGAGACTGTGGCAGTAAACAGAACCGAACCCAGGTCACTGGAGCTGTGAGACTGTGGCAGTAAACAGAACCGAACCCGGGTCACTGGAGCTGTGAGACTGTGGCAGTAAACAGAACCGAACCCGGGTCACTGGAGCTGTGAGGCTGTGGCAGTAAACAGAACCGAACCCGGGTCACTGGAGCTGTGAGACTGTGGCAGTAAACAGAACCGAACCCGGGTCACTGGAGCTGTGAGACTGTGGCAGTAAACAGAACCGAACCCAGGTCACTGGAGCTGTGAGACTGTGGCAGTAAACAGAACCGAACCCAGGTCACTGGAGCTGTGAGACTGTGGCAGTAAACAGAACCGAACCCAGGTCACTGGAGCTGTGAGGCTGTGGCAGTAAACAGAACCGAACCCGGGACACCGGAGCTGAGAGACTGTGGCAGTAAACAGAACCGAACCCAGGTCACTGGAGCTGTGAGGCTGTGGCAGTAAACAGAACCGAACCCAGGTCACTGGAGCTGTGAGACTGTGGCAGTAAACAGAACCGAACCCAGGTCACTGGAGCTGTGAGGCTGTGGCAGTAAACAGAACCGAACCCAGGTCACTGGAGCTGTGAGGCTGTGGCAGTAAACAGAACCGAACCCAGGACACTGGAGCTGTGAGACTGTGGCAGTAAACAGAACCGAACCCGGGTCACTGGAGCTGTGAGACTGTGGGCAGTAAACAGAACCGAACCCGGGTCACTGGAGCTGTGAGACTGTGGCAGTAAACAGAACCGAACCTGGGTCACTGGAGCTGTGAGACTGTGGCACCAATACTTGTTACAAGAACAATACTCTGTTACATTGAGAGGCTCATTGACAGCGTCTCCAGACAGAGTTCATAAAAACAGACAGTGTTCGAAATACTCAGCAGGTCGGGCAACATCTGTGGAGAGAGAAACAGAGTTAATAAAAACAGAGAGTGCTGGAAATATTCAGCAGGTCGGGCAACATCTGTGGAGAGAGAAACAGAGTTAATAAAAACAGAGAGTGCTGGAAATACTCAGCAGGTCGGACAACATCTGTGGATAGAGAAACAGAGATAATAAAAACAGAGAGTGCTGGAAATATTCAGCAGGTCGGGCAACATCTGTGGAGAGAGAAACAGAGTTAATAAAAACAGAGAGTGCTGGAAATATTCAGCAGGTCGGGCAACATCTGTGGAGAGAGAAACAGAGTTAATAAAAACAGAGAGTGCTGGAAATATTCAGCAGGTCGGGCAACATCTGTGGAGAGAAAAACAGAGTTAATAAAAACAGAGAGTGCTGGAAATATTCAGCAGGTCGGGCAACATCTGTGGAGAGAGAAACAGAGTTAATAAAAACAGAGAGTGCTGGAAATATTCAGCAGGTCGGGCAACATCTGTGCAGAGAGAAACAGAGTTAATAAAAACAGAGAGTGCTGGAAATATTCAGCAGGTCGGGCAACATCTGTGGAGAGAGAAACAGAGTTAATAAAAACAGAGAGTGCTTGAAATACTCAGCAGGTCGGGCAACATCTGTGCAGAGAGAAACAGAGTTAATAAAAACAGGGAGTGCTGGAAATATTCAGCAGGTCGGGCAACATCTGTGGAGAGAGAAACAGAGTTAATAAAAACAGAGAGTGCTGGAAATATTCAGCAGGTCGGGCAACATCTGTGGAGAGAGAAACAGAGTTAATAAAAACAGAGAGTGCTGGAAATATTCAGCAGGTCGGGCAACATCTGTGCAGAGAGAAACAGAGTTAATAAAAACAGAGAGTGCTGGAAATATTCAGCAGGTCGGGCAACATCTGTGGAGAGAGAAACAGAGTTAATAAAAACAGAGAGTGCTGGAAATACTCAGCAGGTCGGGCAACATCTGTGGAGAGAGAAACAGAGTTAATAAAAACAGAGAGTGCTTGAAATACTCAGCAGGTCGGGCAACATCTGTGCAGAGAGAAACAGTTAACGTTTCAGGTCTGTGACCCTTCATCAGAACTAACAGATATAAGAAATGTAAAAGATTTTAAGCAAGTAAAGCGGGGGTGGGGTAAGAGATAACAAAAGAGAAGGTGTTGATAGGACAAGGTCACAGACTAACAGACCAGAAGGTCATGGAGCAAAGACAAACAATATGTTAATGTTTTGCTGAAAGACACTTTAATGTAAAGCTCTGTTATCTTGTACCTCCTGGAAGCAGACACTCTGCTCTCTGACCCATGGTGACTGCACTGTGACCCAGAATATGGTGACTTCACATCTTCTTTCTTTCAGTAGGAGATATTCAATTCAGGAATGTTTTAGCATGGTATAGGATGTGTTCATTTGACACCTGTTAGCTTTGACCATTTGTCCTTTGTCCTTGTCAGACAGTTTCAACACACAAAGACCAAGATTTGTTTTCTTTCAATGCCATTTTGGATACATTGTTCATTTTGTAAATTAAAGGCTGATTTTTTTTCCTTAAAGACAAAGATGGTTTCTGGAGATCTTTGGAGTTATTTTCACGATTGTTGTATTATCACAGCTGTGGTTTGTGTGACAACTACATGTGGATGTGAAACTGCAAGGGTGATTGCACTGTCAAAGGCCTCTCCAGTCCTTAAACTGTCATTGTATCCTGCATTGCAAGGTGCTGTCACCGTGCAAGAGGTGATTGAATTACAAAGGACTATTAAACTGTCAGTGTATCCTGCATTGCAAGGTGCTGTCACCGTGCAAGAGGTGATTGAATTACAAAGGACTATTAAACTGTCATTGTATCCTGCATTGCAAGGTGCTGTCACCGTGCAAGAGGTGATTGAATTACAAAGGACTATTAAACTGTCAGTGTATCCTGCATTGCAAGGTGCTGTCACCGTGCAAGAGGTGATTGAATTACAAAGGACTATTAAACTGTCAGTGTATCCTGCATTGCAAGGTGCTGTCACCGTGCAAGAGGTGATTGAATTACAAAGGACTATTAAACTGTCAGTGTATCCTGCATTGCAAGGTGCTGTCACCGTGCAAGAGGTGATTGAATTACAAAGGACTATTAAACTGTCATTGTATCCTGCATTGCAAGGTGCTGTCACCGTGCAAGAGGTGATTGAATTACAAAGGACTATTAAACTGTCAGTGTATCCTGCATTGCAAGGTGCTGTCACCGTGCAAGAGGTGATTGAATTATAAAGGACTATTAAACTGTCAGTGTATCCTGCATTGCAAGGTGCTGTCACCGTGCAAGAGGTGATTGAATTACAAAGGACTATTAAACTGTCAGAGTATCCTGCATTGCAAGGTGCTGTCACCGTGCAAGAGGTGATTGAATTACAAAGGACTATTAAACTGTCATTGTATCCTGCATTGCAAGGTGCTGTCACCGTGCAAGAGGTGATTGAATTACAAAGGACTATTAAACTGTCATTGTATCCTGCATTGCAAGGTGCTGTCACCGTGCAAGAGGTGATTGAATTACAAAGGACTATTAAACTGTCAGTGTATCCTGCATTGCAAGGTGCTGTCACCGTGCAAGAGGTGATTGAATTACAAAGGACTATTAAACTGTCAGTGTATCCTGCATTGCAAGGTGCTGTCACCGTGCAAGAGGTGATTGAATTACAAAGGATTATTAAACTGTCAGTGTATCCTGCATTGCAAGGTGCTGTCACCGTGCAAGAGGTGATTGAATTACAAAGGACTATTAAACTGTCAGTGTATCCTGCATTGCAAGGTGCTGTCACCGTGCAAGAGGTGATTGAATGACAAAGGACTATTAAACTGTCAGTGTATCCTGCATTGCAAGGTGCTGTCACCGTGCAAGAGGTGATTGAATTACAAAGGATTATTAAACTGTCAGTGTATCCTGCATTGCAAGGTGCTGTCACCGTGCAAGAGGTGATTGAATTACAAAGGACTATTAAACTGTCAGTGTATCCTGCATTGCAAGGTGCTGTCACCGTGCAAGAGGTGATTGAATGACAAAGGACTATTAAACTGTCAGTGTATCCTGCATTGCAAGGTGCTGTCACCGTGCAAGAGGTGATTGAATTACAAAGGACTATTAAACTGTCAGTGTATCCTGCATTGCAAGGTGCTGTCACCGTGCAAGAGGTGATTGAATTATAAAGGACTATTAAACTGTCATTGTATCCTGCATTGCAAGGTGCTGTCACCGTGCAAGAGGTGATTGAATTATAAAGGACTATTAAACTGTCAGTGTATCCTGCATTGCAAGGTGCTGTCACCGTGCAAGAGGTGATTGAATTACAAAGGACTATTAAACTGTCAGTGTATCCTGCATTGCAAGGTGCTGTCACCGTGCAAGAGGTGATTGAATTATAAAGGACTATTAAACTGTCATTGTATCCTGCATTGCAAGGTGCTGTCACCGTGCAAGAGGTGATTGAATTATAAAGGACTATTAAACTGTCAGTGTATCCTGCATTGCAAGGTGCTGTCACCGTGCAAGAGGTGATTGAATTACAAAGGACTATTAAACTGTCAGTGTATCCTGCATTGCAAGGTGCTGTCACCGTGCAAGAGGTGATTGAATTATAAAGGATTATTAAACTGTCAGTGTATCCTGCATTGCAAGGTGCTGTCACCGTGCAAGAGGTGATTGAATTACAAAGGACTATTAAACTGTCATTGTATCCTGAATTGCAAGGTGCTGTCACCGTGCAAGAGGTGATTGAATTACAAAGGACTATTAAACTGTCAGTGTATCCTGCATTGCAAGGTGCTGTCATCGTGCAAGAGGTGATTGAATGACAAAGGACTATTAAACTGTCAGTGTATCCTGCATTGCAAGGTGCTGTCACCGTGCAAGAGGTGATTGAATTACAAAGGACTATTAAACTGTCAGTGTATCCTGCATTGCAAGGTGCTGTCACCGTGCAAGAGGTGATTGAATTACAAAGGACTATTAAACTGTCATTGTATCCTGCATTGCAAGGTGCTGTCACCGTGCAAGAGGTGATTGAATTACAAAGGACTATTAAACTGTCAGTGTATCCTGCATTGCAAGGTGCTGTCACCGTGCAAGAGGTGATTGAATTACAAAGGATTATTAAACTGTCAGTGTATCCTGCATTGCAAGGTGCTGTCACCGTGCAAGAGGTGATTGAATTACAAAGGACTATTAAACTGTCAGTGTATCCTGCATTGCAAGGTGCTGTCACCGTGCAAGAGGTGATTGAATAACAAATGACGATTAAACTTTCAGTGTATCCTGCATTGCAAGGTGCTGTCACCGTGCAAGAGGTGATTGAATTACAAAGGATTATTAAACTGTCAGTGTATCCTGCATTGCAAGGTGCTGTCACCGTGCAAGAGGTGATTGAATTACAAAGGACTATTAAACTGTCAGTGTATCCTGCATTGCAAGGTGCTGTCACCGTGCAAGAGGTGATTGAATTACAAAGGACTATTAAACTGTCATTGTATCCTGCATTGCAAGGTGCTGTCACCGTGCAAGAGGTGATTGAATTACAAAGGACTATTAAACTGTCAGTGTATCCTGCATTGCAAGGTGCTGTCACCGTGCAAGAGGTGATTGAATTACAAAGGACTATTAAACTGTCAGTGTATCCTGCATTGCAAGGTGCTGTCACCGTGCAAGAGGTGATTGAATTACAAAGGATTATTAAACTGTCAGTGTATCCTGCATTGCAAGGTGCTGTCACCGTGCAAGAGGTGATTGAATTACAAAGGACTATTAAACTGTCAGTGTATCCTGCATTGCAAGGTGCTGTCACCGTGCAAGAGGTGATTGAATTACAAAGGACTATTAAACTGTCATTGTATCCTGCATTGCAAGGTGCTGTCATCGTGCAAGAGGTGATTGAATGACAAAGGACTATTAAACTGTCAGTGTATCCTGCATTGCAAGGTGCTGTCACCGTGCAAGAGGTCATTGAATTACAAAGGACTATTAAACTGTCAGTGTATCCTGCATTGCAAGGTGCTGTCACCGTGCAAGAGGTGATTGAATTACAAAGGACTATTAAACTGTCATTGTATCCTGCATTGCAAGGTGCTGTCACCGTGCAAGAGGTGATTGAATTACAAAGGACTATTAAACTGTCAGTGTATCCTGCATTGCAAGGTGCTGTCACCGTGCAAGAGGTGATTGAATTACAAAGGATTATTAAACTGTCAGTGTATCCTGCATTGCAAGGTGCTGTCACCGTGCAAGAGGTGATTGAATTACAAAGGACTATTAAACTGTCAGTGTATCCTGCATTGCAAGGTGCTGTCACCGTGCAAGAGGTGATTGAATGACAAATGACGATTAAACTGTCAGTGTATCCTGCATTGCAAGGTGCTGTCACCGTGCAAGAGGTGATTGAATTACAAAGGATTATTAAACTGTCAGTGTATCCTGCATTGCAAGGTGCTGTCACCGTGCAAGAGGTGATTGAATTACAAAGGACTATTAAACTGTCAGTGTATCCTGCATTGCAAGGTGCTGTCACCGTGCAAGAGGTGATTGAATTACAAAGGATTATTAAACTGTCAGTGTATCCTGCATTGCAAGGTGCTGTCACCGTGCAAGAGGTGATTGAATTACAAAGGACTATTAAACTGTCAGTGTATCCTGCATTGCAAGGTGCTGTCACCGTGCAAGAGGTGATTGAATTACAAAGGACTATTAAACTGTCATTGTATCCTGCATTGCAAGGTGCTGTCATCGTGCAAGAGGTGATTGAATGACAAAGGACTATTAAACTGTCAGTGTATCCTGCATTGCAAGGTGCTGTCACCGTGCAAGAGGTCATTGAATTACAAAGGACTATTAAACTGTCAGTGTATCCTGCATTGCAAGGTGCTGTCACCGTGCAAGAGGTGATTGAATTACAAAGGACTATTAAACTGTCATTGTATCCTGCATTGCAAGGTGCTGTCACCGTGCAAGAGGTGATTGAATTACAAAGGACTATTAAACTGTCAGTGTATCCTGCATTGCAAGGTGCTGTCACCGTGCAAGAGGTGATTGAATTACAAAGGATTATTAAACTGTCAGTGTATCCTGCATTGCAAGGTGCTGTCACCGTGCAAGAGGTGATTGAATTACAAAGGACTATTAAACTGTCAGTGTATCCTGCATTGCAAGGTGCTGTCACCGTGCAAGAGGTGATTGAATGACAAATGACGATTAAACTGTCAGTGTATCCTGCATTGCAAGGTGCTGTCACCGTGCAAGAGGTGATTGAATTACAAAGGATTATTAAACTGTCAGTGTATCCTGCATTGCAAGGTGCTGTCACCGTGCAAGAGGTGATTGAATTACAAAGGACTATTAAACTGTCAGTGTATCCTGCATTGCAAGGTGCTGTCACCGTGCAAGAGGTGATTGAATTACAAAGGACTATTAAACTGTCATTGTATCCTGCATTGCAAGGTGCTGTCACCGTGCAAGAGGTGATTGAATTACAAAGGACTATTAAACTGTCAGTGTATCCTGCATTGCAAGGTGCTGTCACCGTGCAAGAGGTGATTGAATTACAAAGGACTATTAAACTGTCAGTGTATCCTGCATTGCAAGGTGCTGTCACCGTGCAAGAGGTGATTGAATTACAAAGGATTATTAAACTGTCAGTGTATCCTGCATTGCAAGGTGCTGTCACCGTGCAAGAGGTGATTGAATTACAAAGGACTATTAAACTGTCAGTGTATCCTGCATTGCAAGGTGCTGTCACCGTGCAAGAGGTGATTGAATTACAAAGGATTATTAAACTGTCAGTGTATCCTGCATTGCAAGGTGCTGTCACCGTGCAAGAGGTGATTGAATTACAAAGGACTATTAAACTGTCAGTGTATCCTGCATTGCAAGGTGCTGTCACCGTGCAAGAGGTGATTGAATTATAAAGGACTATTAAACTGTCAGTGTATCCTGCATTGCAAGGTGCTGTCACCGTGCAAGAGGTGATTGAATTACAAAGGACTATTAAACTGTCAGTGTATCCTGCATTGCAAGGTGCTGTCACCGTGCAAGAGGTGATTGAATTACAAAGGACTATTAAACTGTCATTGTATCCTGCATTGCAAGGTGCTGTCACCGTGCAAGAGGTGATTGAATTACAAAGGACTATTAAACTGTCAGTGTATCCTGCATTACAAGGTGCTGTCACCGTGCAAGAGGTGATTGAATTACAAAGGACTATTAAACTGTCAGTGTATCCTGCATTGCAAGGTGCTGTCACCGTGCAAGAGGTGATTGAATTACAAAGGACTATTAAACTGTCAGTGTATCCTGCATTGCAAGGTGCTGTCACCGTGCAAGAGGTGATTGAATTACAAAGGATTATTAAACTGTCATTGTATCCTGCATTGCAAGGTGCTGTCACCGTGCAAGAGGTGATTGAATTATAAAGGACTATTAAACTGTCAGTGTATGCTGCATTGCAAGGTGCTGTCACCGTGCAAGAGGTGATTGAATTACAAAGGACTATTAAACTGTCATTGTATCCTGCATTGCAAGGTGCTGTCACCGTGCAAGAGGTGATTGAATTATAAAGGGCTATTAAACTGTCAGTGTATCCTGCATTGCAAGGTGCTGTCACCGTGCAAGAGGTGATTGAATTACAAAGGACTATTAAACTGTCATTGTATCCTGCATTGCAAGGTGCTGTCACCGTGCAAGAGGTGATTGAATTACAAAGGACTATTAAACTGTCATTGTATCCTGCATTGCAAGGTGCTGTCACCGTGCAAGAGGTGATTGAATTACAAAGGACTATTAAACTGTCATTGTATCCTGCATTGCAAGGTGCTGTCACCGTGCAAGAGGTGATTGAATTACAAAGGACTATTAAACTGTCAGTGTCTCCTGCATTGCAAGGTGCTGTCACCGTGCAAGAGGTGATTGAATGACAAAGGACTATTAAACTGTCAGTGTATCCTGCATTGCAAGGTGCTGTCACCGTGCAAGAGGTGATTGAATTACAAAGGACTATTAAACTGTCAGTGTATCCTGCATTGCAAGGTGCTGTCACCGTGCAAGAGGTGATTGAATTACAAAGGACTATTAAACTGTCAGTGTATCCTGCATTGCAAGGTGCTTTCACCGTGCAAGAGGTGATTGAATTACAAAGGACTATTAAACTGTCAGTGTATCCTGCATTGCAAGGTGCTGTCACCGTGCAAGAGGTGATTGAATTACAAAGGATTATTAAACTGTCATTGTATCCTGCATTGCAAGGTGCTGTCACCGTGCAAGAGGTGATTGAATTATAAAGGACTATTAAACTGTCATTGTATCCTGCATTGCAAGGTGCTGTCACCGTGCAAGAGGTGATTGAATTACAAAGGACTATTAAACTGTCATTGTATCCTGCATTGCAAGGTGCTGTCACCGTGGAAGAGGTGATTGAATGACAAAGGACTATTAAACTGTCATTGTATCCTGCATTGCAAGGTGCTGTCACCGTGCAAGAGGTGATTGAATTACAAAGGACTATTAAACTGTCATTGTATCCTGCATTGCAAGGTGCTGTCACCGTGCAAGAGGTGATTGAATTACAAAGGACTATTAAACTGTCATTGTATCCTGCATTGCAAGGTGCTGTCACCGTGCAAGAGGTGATTGAATTAAAAAGGACTATTAAACTGTCATTGTATCCTGCATTGCAAGGTGCTGTCACCGTGCAAGAGGTGATTGAATTACAAAGGACTATTAAACTGTCATTGTATCCTGCATTGCAAGGTGCTGTCACCGTGCAAGAGGTGATTGAATTACAAAGGACTATTAAACTGTCATTGTATCCTGCATTGCAAGGTGCTGTCACCGTGCAAGAGGTGATTGAATTACAAAGGACTATTAAACTGTCAGTGTCTCCTGCATTGCAAGGTGCTGTCACCGTGCAAGAGGTGATTGAATTACAAAGGACTATTAAACTGTCATTGTATCCTGCATTGCAAGGTGCTGTCACCGTGCAAGAGGTGATTGAATTACAAAGGACTATTAAACTGTCATTGTATCCTGCATTGCAAGGTGCTGTCACCGTGCAAGAGGTGATTGAATTACAAAGGACTATTAAACTGTCATTGTATCCTGCATTGCAAGGTGCTGTCACCGTGCAAGAGGTGATTGAATTACAAAGGACTATTAAACTGTCAGTGTCTCCTGCATTGCAATGTGCTGTCACCGTGCAAGAGGTGATTGAATGACAAAGGACTATTAAACTGTCAGTGTATCCTGCATTGCAAGGTGCTGTCACCGTGCAAGAGGTGATTGAATTACAAAGGACTATTAAACTGTCAGTGTACCCTGCATTGCAAGGTGCTGTCACCGTGCAAGAGGTGATTGAATTACAAAGGACTATTAAACTGTCAGTGTATCCTGCATTGCAAGGTGCTTTCACCGTGCAAGAGGTGATTGAATTACAAAGGACTATTAAACTGTCAGTGTATCCTGCATTGCAAGGTGCTGTCACCGTGCAAGAGGTGATTGAATTACAAAGGATTATTAAACTGTCATTGTATCCTGCATTGCAAGGTGCTGTCACCGTGCAAGAGGTGATTGAATTATAAAGGACTATTAAACTGTCATTGTATCCTGCATTGCAAGGTGCTGTCACCGTGCAAGAGGTGATTGAATTACAAAGGACTATTAAACTGTCATTGTATCCTGCATTGCAAGGTGCTGTCACCGTGGAAGAGGTGATTGAATGACAAAGGACTATTAAACTGTCATTGTATCCTGCATTGCAAGGTGCTGTCACCGTGCAAGAGGTGATTGAATTACAAAGGACTATTAAACTGTCATTGTATCCTGCATTGCAAGGTGCTGTCACCGTGCAAGAGGTGATTGAATTAAAAAGGACTATTAAACTGTCATTGTATCCTGCATTGCAAGGTGCTGTCACCGTGCAAGAGGTGATTGAATTACAAAGGACTATTAAACTGTCATTGTATCCTGCATTGCAAGGTGCTGTCACCGTGCAAGAGGTGATTGAATTACAAAGGACTATTAAACTGTCAGTGTCTCCTGCATTGCAAGGTGCTGTCACCGTGCAAGAGGTGATTGAATGACAAAGGACTATTAAACTGTCAGTGTATCCTGCATTGCAAGGTGCTGTCACCGTGCAAGAGGTGATTGAATTATAAAGGACTATTAAACTGTCAGTGTATCCTGCATTGCAAGGTGCTGTCACCGTGCAAGAGGTGATTGAATTACAAAGGACTAATAAACTGTCAGAGTCTCCTGCATTGCAAGGTGCTTTCACCGTGCAAGAGGTGATTGAATTACAAAGGACTATTAAACTGTCAGTGTATCCTGCATTGCAAGGTGCTGTCACCGTGCAAGAGGTGATTGAATTACAAAGGATTATTAAACTGTCATTGTATCCTGCATTGCAAGGTGCTGTCACCGTGCAAGAGGTGATTGAATTATAAAGGACTATTAAACTGTCATTGTATCCTGCATTGCAAGGTGCTGTCACCGTGCAAGAGGTGATTGAATTACAAAGGACTATTAAACTGTCATTGTATCCTGCATTGCAAGGTGCTGTCACCGTGCAAGAGGTGATTGAATTACAAAGGACTATTAAACTGTCATTGTATCCTGCATTGCAAGGTGCTGTCACCGTGCAAGAGGTGATTGAATTACAAAGGACTATTAAACTGTCATTGTATCCTGCATTGCAAGGTGCTGTCACCGTGCAAGAGGTGATTGAATTACAAAGGACTATTAAACTGTCATTGTATCCTGCATTGCAAGGTGCTGTCACCGTGCAAGAGGTGATTGAATTACAAAGGACTATTAAACTGTCATTGTATCCTGCATTGCAAGGTGCTGTCACCGTGCAAGAGGTGATTGAATTAAAAAGGACTATTAAACTGTCATTGTATCCTGCATTGCAAGGTGCTGTCACCGTGCAAGAGGTGATTGAATTACAAAGGACTATTAAACTGTCATTGTATCCTGCATTGCAAGGTGCTGTCACCGTGCAAGAGGTGATTGAATTACAAAGGACTATTAAACTGTCAGTGTCTCCTGCATTGCAAGGTGCTGTCACCATGCAAGAGGTGATTGAATGACAAAGGACTATTAAACTGTCAGTGTATCCTGCATTGCAAGGTGCTGTCACCGTGCAAGAGGTGATTGAATTATAAAGGACTATTAAACTGTCAGTGTATCCTGCATTGCAAGGTGCTGTCACCGTGCAAGAGGTGATTGAATTACAAAGGACTAATAAACTGTCAGTGTCTCCTGCATTGCAAGGTGCTTTCACCGTGCAAGAGGTGATTGAATTACAAAGGACTATTAAACTGTCAGTGTATCCTGCATTGCAAGGTGCTGTCACCGTGCAAGAGGTGATTGAATTACAAAGGATTATTAAACTGTCATTGTATCCTGCATTGCAAGGTGCTGTCACCGTGCAAGAGGTGATTGAATTATAAAGGACTATTAAACTGTCATTGTATCCTGCATTGCAAGGTGCTGTCACCGTGCAAGAGGTGATTGAATTACAAAGGACTATTAAACTGTCATTGTATCCTGCATTGCAAGGTGCTGTCACCGTGCAAGAGGTGATTGAATTACAAAGGACTATTAAACTGTCATTGTATCCTGCATTGCAAGGTGCTGTCACCGTGCAAGAGGTGATTGAATTACAAAGGACTATTAAACTGTCATTGTATCCTGCATTGCAAGGTGCTGTCACCGTGCAAGAGGTGATTGAATTTCAAAGGACTATTAAACTGTCATTGTATCCTGCATTGCAAGGTGCTGTCACCGTGCAAGAGGTGATTGAATTATAAAGGACTATTAAACTGTCATTGTATCCTGCATTGCAAGGTGCTGTCACCGTGCAAGAGGTGATTGAATTACAAAGGACTATTAAACTGTCAGTGTATCCTGCATTGCAAGGTGCTGTCACCGTGCAAGAGGTGATTGAATTACAAAGGACTATTAAACTGTCAGTGTATCCTGCATTGCAAGGTGCTGTCACCGTGCAAGAGGTGATTGAATTACAAAGGACTATTAAACTGTCATTGTATCCTGCATTGCAAGGTGCTGTCACCGTGCAAGAGGTGATTGAATTACAAAGGACTATTAAACTATCAGTGTATCCTGCATTGCAAGGTGCTGTCACCCTGCAAGAGGTGATTGAATGACAAAGGACTATTAAACTGTCAGTGTATCCTGCATTGCAAGGTGCTGTCACCGTGCAAGAGGTGATTGAATTACAAAGGACTATTAAACTGTCAGTGTATCCTGCATTGCAAGGTGCTGTCACCGTGCAAGAGGTGATTGAATTACAAAGGACTATTAAACTGTCAGTGTATCCTGCATTGCAAGGTGCTGTCACCGTGCAAGAGGTGATTGAATTACAAAGGACTATTAAACTGTCATTGTATCCTGCATTGCAAGGTGCTGTCACCGTGCAAGAGGTGATTGAATTACAAAGGACTATTAAACTGTCAGTGTATCCTGCATTGCAAGGTGCTGTCACCGTGCGAGAGGTGATTGAATTACAAAGGACTATTAAACTGTCAGTGTATCCTGCATTGCAAGGTGCTGTCACCGTGCAAGAGGTGATTGAATTACAAAGGGTATTTCTTTGCAAGAGGCTTCTGCTTTCCAGCACGTAGCTATTGAACTGCAAGAGTGTTCACACTACAAGAAGATATTACAGTGTAAGAGGCCATTGTAATGCAAAGTGTTATTGTATTAATTATGGATACTGTATTGTAAGCCCCCAATGTACTGCTTCAGGTTATTGCATTGCAAAGTGCAATTCCACTCCGATGAGCTATTGCTCTGTAAAAGTCCATTACTTTGCCAGTGTGCAATGTTATCAATGGGCGATTGCATGACTTAGCCCAATTGCATTGCAAGTATTGTTTCAGTGCATTGCCAAACATTCTTGGTTTTCTTGCGTTGCATGTGGATGTTGTATTGAAAGGGACCATTGCATTGAAAGGGGCTCTGACATTGCAAGGATAATAGTCTGCAAGGGAGGGACTGTTGGACTGCAAGCGCTATTGCAATGAAATGCGTGTTGCATTGCTGGAGTTTTTGCTCTGCAAATAGTTCTTGTATTGCAAGGTGCCTTTGCATTTTCATTGCAAGTGGATGTTGCACACCACGCTCTATTGCAAACTCAAAGACCTTTGCATTGGAAGGAGTTATTGCACTACCAAAGGTCCCTGCATTGCAAGCTGCTATTGCACTGCAAGAGGCTATTGCAATACAAGGATCATGCACACTAATGGTTCCATTACATTGCAACTGGATGTTACATGGCAAGTGCCTATTGTATTGAAAGTCACAATTGCAAAACAAATAGCTATTGCACTGCAGGGAAATTTTGTATTGCGAGATGGTTTCCATTGTGAGAGGATATTATATTTCAATAGGGTATCAAAAGGCAATTTGCTCTTGGACTGCACCTGGCTTTTGAACTGTTGCACTGTAAGGGGAAAATACATTGTCAGGGTCTATTGCACACCAAAGAGCTTTTGCACTGCAAGAGGCTATTGAATTGTCATGGTCTGTTGTGTTCAAAAGGCTATAGCATTTCTTCACGTTATTGCTATGTCACTCTTAGAGACTATTACATTGCATGTTGTTTTTACACTGTGAGTGGAGATTGCACTGCATGGGGCTATTGCTTTGTTAGTGGATGTTGTACTGCAAAGGCTATTGTACTACAAGTTTTTGTGTTGCATTGTAAGGGTCTAGTGCACCATAACTTCAATGGGATTTCAAATGCTTGCTGCATTGCAACATTCTATGACATCTCAAGGTGCTTTTTGCACTACAAGGGGCTGCAGCACTGCATGGGAAATTTGCATTACAATTGCATTTTACATAGCAAGTCCCATTGCATTACAAGAGCAAATGCACAGGAAAGGCCTCTGCATTGCAAGATGCTATTGTGCTGCTAGAGGTTCCTGCACTGAGAGGGACAATTACCCTGTCAGAGGTTCCTGTACTGCGAGGTACAATTACCCTGTCAGAGGTTCCTGTACTGCGAGGTACAATTACCCTGTCAGAGGTTCCTGTACTGCGAGGTACAATTACACTGTCAGAGGTTCCTGTACTGCGAGGTACAATTACACTGTCAGAGGTTCCTGTACTGCGAGGTACAATTACCCTGTCAGAGGTTCCTGCACTGCGAGGTACAATTACCCTGTCAGAGGTTCCTGTACTGCGAGGTACAATTACCCTGTCAGAGGTTCCTGTACTGCGAGGTACAATTACCCTGTCAGAGGTTCCTGCACTGCGAGGTACAATTACCCTGTCAGAGGTTCCTGTAATGCGAGGTACAATTACCCTGTCAGAGGTTCCTGCACTGTGAGGGACAATTACCCTGTCAGAGGTTCCTGCACTGTGAGGTACAATTATCCTGTCAGAGGTTCCTGGACTGCGAGGTACAATTACCCTGTCAGAGGTTCCTGTACTGCGAGGTACAATTACCCTGTCAGAGGTTCCTGTACTGCGAGGTACAATTACCCTGTCAGAGGTTCCTGTACTGCGAGGTACAATTACCCTGTCAGAGGTTCCTGTACTGCGAGGTACAATTACCCTGTCAGAGGTTCCTGTACTGTGAGGTACAATTACACTGTCAGAGGTTCCTGTACTGTGAGGTACAATTACCCTGTCAGAGGTTCCTGTACTGCGAGGTACAATTACCCTGTCAGAGGTTCCTGTACTGCGAGGTACAATTACCCTGTCAGAGGTTCCTGTACTGCGAGGTACAATTACCCTGTCAGAGGTTCCTGTACTGCGAGGTACAATTACCCTGTCAGAGGTTCCTGTACTGCGAGGTACAATTACCCTGTCAGAGGTTCCTGTACTGCGAGGTACAATTACCCTGTCAGAGGTTCCTGTACTGCGAGGTACAATTACCCTGTCAGAGGTTCCTGCACTGCGAGGGACAATTACCCTGTCAGAGGTTCCTGCACTGTGAGGTACAATTATCCTGTCAGAGGTTCCTGGACTGCGAGGTACAATTACCCTGTCAGAGGTTCCTGTACTGCGAGGTACAATTACCCTGTCAGAGGTTCCTGTACTGCGAGGTACAATTACCCTGTCAGAGGTTCCTGTACTGCGAGGTACAATTACCCTGTCAGAGGTTCCTGTACTGCGAGGTACAATTACCCTGTCAGAGGTTCCTGTACTGCGAGGTACAATTACACTGTCAGAGGTTCCTGTACTGCGAGGTACAATTACCCTGTCAGAGGTTCCTGTACTGTGAGGTACAATTACCCTGTCAGAGGTTCCTGTACTGCGAGGTACAATTACCCTGTCAGAGGTTCCTGCACTGCGAGGTACAATTACCCTGTCAGAGGTTCCTGTACTGCGAGGTACAATTACCCTGTCAGAGGTTCCTGTACTGCGAGGTACAATTACCCTGTCAGAGGTTCCTGTACTGCGAGGTACAATTACCCTGTCAAAGGTTCCTGCACTGCGAGGTACAATTATCCTGTCAGAGGTTCCTGGACTGCGAGGTACAATTACCCTGTCAGAGGTTCCTGTACTGCGAGGTACAATTACCCTGTCAGAGGTTCCTGTACTGCGAGGTACAATTACCCTGTCAGAGGTTCCTGTACTGCGAGGTACAATTACCCTGTCAGAGGTTCCTGTACTGCGAGGTACAATTACCCTGTCAGAGGTTCCTGTACTGCGAGGTACAATTACACTGTCAGAGGTTCCTGTACTGCGAGGTACAATTACCCTGTCAGAGGTTCCTGTACTGTGAGGTACAATTACCCTGTCAGAGGTTCCTGTACTGCGAGGTACAATTACCCTGTCAGAGGTTCCTGCACTGCGAGGTACAATTACCCTGTCAGAGGTTCCTGTACTGCGAGGTACAATTACCCTGTCAGAGGTTCCTGTACTGCGAGGTACAATTAACCTGTCAGAGGTTCCTGTACTGCGAGGTACAATTACCCTGTCAAAGGTTCCTGCACTGCGAGGTACAATTACCCTGTCAGAGGTTCCTGTACTGCGAGGTACAATTACCCTGTCAGAGGTTCCTGTACTGCGAGGTACAATTACCCTGTCAGAGGTTCCTGTACTGCGAGGTACAATTACCCTGTCAGAGGTTCCTGCACTGCGAGGTACAATTACCCTGTCAGAGGTTCCTGCACTGCGAGGTACAATTACCCTGTCAGAGGTTCCTGTACTGCGAGGTACAATTACACTGTCAGAGGTTCCTGTACTGCGAGGTACAATTACACTGTCAGAGGTTCCTGTACTGCGAGGTACAATTACCCTGTCAGACGTTCCTGCACTGCGAGGTACAATTACCCTGTCAGAGGTTCCTGCACTGCGAGGTACAATTACACTGTCAGAGGTTCCTGTACTGCGAGGTACAATTACCCTGTCAGAGGTTCCTGTACTGCGAGGTACAATTACCCTGTCAGAGGTTCCTGTACTGCGAGGTACAATTACCCTGTCAGAGGTTCCTGCACTGCGAGGTACAATTACCCTGTCAGAGGTTCCTGTACTGCGAGGTACAATTACACTGTCAGAGGTTCCTGCACTGCGAGGTACAATTACACTTTCAGAGGTTCCTGTACTGCGAGGTACAATTACCCTGTCAGACGTTCCTGCACTGCGAGGTACAATTACCCTGTCAGAGGTTCCTGCACTGCGAGGTACAATTACACTGTCAGAGGTTCCTGTACTGCGAGGTACAATTACCCTGTCAGAGGTTCCTGTACTGCGAGGTACAATTACCCTGTCAGAGGTTCCTGTACTGCGAGGTACAATTACCCTGTCAGAGGTTCCTGCACTGCGAGGTACAATTACCCTGTCAGAGGTTCCTGTACTGCGAGGTACAATTACACTGTCAGAGGTTCCTGCACTGCGAGGTACAATTACCCTGTCAGAGGTTCCTGCACTGTGAGGTACAATTACACTGTCAGAGGTTCCTGTACTGCGAGGTACAATTACCCTGTCAGAGGTTCCTGTACTGCGAGGTACAATTACCCTGTCAGAGGTTCCTGCACTGCGAGGTACAATTACCCTGTCAGAGGTTCCTGTACTGCGAGGTACAATTACCCTGTCAGAGGTTCCTGTACTGCGAGGTACAATTACCCTGTCAGAGGTTCCTGCACTGCGAGGTACAATTACCCTGTCAGAGGTTCCTGCACTGCGAGGTACAATTACCCTGTCAGAGGTTCCTGTACTGCGAGGTACAATTACCCTGTCAGAGGTTCCTGGACTGCGAGGTACAATTACCCTGTCAGAGGTTCCTGTACTGCGAGGTACAATTACCCTGTCAGAGGTTCCTGTACTGCGAGGTACAATTACCCTGTCAGAGGTTCCTGTACTGCGAGGTACAATTACCCTGTCAGAGGTTCCTGTACTGCGAGGTACAATTACACTGTCAGAGGTTCCTGTACTGCGAGGTACAATTACCCTGTCAGAGGTTCCTGTACTGCGAGGTACAATTACCCTGTCAGAGGTTCCTGTACTGCGAGGTACAATTACCCTGTCAGAGATTCCTGTACTGCGAGGCACAATTATCCTGTCAGAGGTTCCTGCACTGCGAGGTACAATTACCCTGTCAGAGGTTCCTGTACTGCGAGGTACAATTACCCTGTCAGAGGTTCCTGTACTGCGAGGTACAATTACCCTGTCAGAGGTTCCTGTACTGTGAGGTACAATTACCCTGTCAGAAGTTCCTGTACTGCGAGGTACAATTACCCTGTCAGAGGTTCCTGCACTGCGAGGTACAATTACCCTGTCAGAGGTTCCTGTACTGCGAGGTACAATTACCCTGTCAGAGGTTCCTGGACTGCGAGGTACAATTACCCTGTCAGAGGTTCCTGTACTGCGAGGTACAATTACCCTGTCAGAGGTTCCTGCACTGCGAGGTACAATTACCCTGTCAGAGGTTCCTGTACTGCGAGGTACAATTACCCTGTCAGAGGTTCCTGCACTGCGAGGTACAATTACCCTGTCAGAGGTTCCTGTACTGCGAGGTACAATTACCCTGTCAGAGGTTCCTGTACTGCGAGGTACAATTACCCTGTCAGAGGTTCCTGTACTGCGAGGTACAATTACCCTGTCAGAGGTTCCTGTACTGCGAGGTACAATTACCCTGTCAGAGGTTCCTGTACTGCGAGGTACAATTACCCTGTCAGAGATTCCTGTACTGCGAGGCACAATTATCCTGTCAGAGGTTCCTGGACTGCGAGGTACAATTACCCTGTCAGAGGTTCCTGCACTGCGAGGTACAATTACCCTGTCAGAGGATCCTGTACTGCGAGGTACAATTACCCTGTCAGAGGTTCCTGTACTGCGATGTACAATTACCCTGTCAGAGGTTCCTGTACTGCGAGGTACAATTACCCTGTCAGAGGTTCCTGTACTGCGAGGTACAATTACCCTGTCAGAGGTTCCTGCACTGCGAGGTACAATTACCCTGTCAGAGGTTCCTGTACTGCGAGGTACAATTACCCTGTCAGAGGTTCCTGTACTGCGAGGTACAATTACCCTGTCAGAGGTTCCTGTACTGCGAGGTACAATTACCCTGTCAGAGGTTCCTGTACTGCGAGGTACAATTACCCTGTCAGAGGTTCCTGTACTGCGAGGTACAATTACCCTGTCAGAGGTTCCTGCAATGCGAGGTACAATTACCCTGTCAGAGGTTCCTGTACTGCGAGGTACAATTACCCTGTCAGAGGTTCCTGTACTGCGAGGTACAATTACCCTGTCAGAGGTTCCTGTACTGCGAGGTACAATTACCCTGTCAGAGGTTCCTGCACTGCGAGGTACAATTACCCTGTCAGAGGTTCCTGTACTGCGAGGTACAATTACCCTGTCAGAGGTTCCTGCACTGCGAGGTACAATTACCCTGTCAGAGGTTCCTGTACTGCGAGGTACAATTACCCTGTCAGATGTTCCTGTACTGCGAGGTACAATTACCCTGTCAGAGGTTCCTGCACTGCGAGGTACAATTACCCTGTCAGAGGTTCCTGTACTGCGAGGTACAATTACACTGTCAGAGGTTCCTGTACTGCGAGGTACAATTACACTGTCAGAGGTTCCTGTACTGCGAGGTACAATTACCCTGTCAGAGGTTCCTGCACTGCGAGGTACAATTACCCTGTCAGAGGTTCCTGTACTGCGAGGTACAATTACCCTGTCAGAGGTTCCTGTACTGCGAGGTACAATTACCCTGTCAGAGGTTATTGCACTGCGAGGTACAATTACCCTGTCAGAGGTTCCTGTACTGCGAGGTACAATTACACTGTCAGAGGTTCCTGTACTGCGAGGTACAATTACCCTGTCAGAGGTTCCTGTACTGCGAGGTACAATTACCCTGTCAGAGGTTCCTGCACTGCGAGGTACAATTACCCTGTCAGAGGTTCCTGTACTGCGAGGTACAATTACCCTGTCAGAGGTTCCTGTACTGCGAGGTACAATTACCCTGTCAGAGGTTCCTGCACTGCGAGGTACAATTACCCTGTCAGAGGTTCCTGCACTGCGAGGTACAATTACACTGTCAGAGGTTCCTGTACTGCGAGGTACAATTACCCTGTCAGAGGTTCCTGCACTGCGAGGTACAATTACCCTGTCAGAGGTTCCTGTACTGCGAGGTACAATTACCCTGTCAGAGGTTCCTGTACTGCGAGGTACAATTACCCTGTCAGAGGTTCCTGCACTGCGAGGTACAATTACCCTGTCAGAGGTTCCTGTACTGCGAGGTACAATTACACTGTCAGAGGTTCCTGTACTGCGAGGTACAATTACCCTGTCAGAGGATCCTGTACTGCGAGGTACAATTACCCTGTCAGAGGTTCCTGCACTGCGAGGTACAATTACCCTGTCAGAGGTTCCTGTACTGCGAGGTACAATTACCCTGTCAGAGGTTCCTGCACTGCGAGGTACAATTACACTGTCAGAGGTTCCTGTACTGCGAGGTACAATTACCCTGTCAGAGGTTCCTGTACTGCGAGGTACAATTACCCTGTCAGAGGTTCCTGTACTGCGAGGTGCAATTACCCTGTCAGAGGTTCCTGTACTGCGAGGTACAATTACCGTGTCAGAGGTTCCTGTACTGCGAGGTACAATTACCCTGTCAGAGGTTCCTGCACTGCGAGGTACAATTACCCTGTCAGAGGTTCCTGTACTGTGAGGTACAATTACCCTGTCAGAGGTTCCTGTACTGCGAGGTACAATTACCCTGTCAGAGGTTCCTGCACTGCGAGGTACAATTACCCTGTCAGAGGTTCCTGTACTGCGAGGTACAATTACCCTGTCAGAGGTTCCTGTACTGCGAGGTACAATTACCCTGTCAGAGGTTCCTGTACTGCGAGGTACAATTACTCTGTCAGAGGTTCCTGTACTGCGAGGTACAATGACCCTGTCAGAGGTTCCTGTACTGCGAGGTACAATTACCCGGTCAGAGGTTCCTGTACTGCGAGGTACAATTACCCTGTCAGAGGTTCCTGCACTGCGAGGGACAATTACCCTGTCAGAGGTTCCTGTACTGCGAGGTACAATTACCCTGTCAGAGGTTCCTGTACTGTGAGGTACAATTACCCTGTCAGAGGTTCCTGTACTGCGAGGTACAATTACCCTGTCAGAGGTTCCTGCACTGCGAGGTACAATTACCCTGTCAGAGGTTCCTGTACTGCGAGGTACAATTACCGTGTCAGAGGTTCCTGCACTGCGAGGTACAATTACCCTGTCAGAGGTTCCTGTACTGCGAGGTACAATTACCCTGTCAGAGGTTCCTGCACTGCGAGGTACAATTACACTGTCAGAGGTTCCTGCACTGCGAGGTACAATTACACTGTCAGAGGTTCCTGTACTGCGAGGTACAATTACACTGTCAGAGGTTCCTGTACTGCGAGGTACAATTACCCTGTCAGAGGTTCCTGTACTGCGAGGTACAATTACCCTGTCAGAGGTTCCTGTACTGCGAGGTACAATTACCCTGTCAGAGGATCCTGCACTGCGAGGTACAATTACACTGTCAGAGGTTCCTGCACTGCGAGGTACAATTACCGTGTCAGAGGTTCCTGCACTGCGAGGTACAATTACCCTGTCAGAGGTTCCTGTACTGCGAGGTACAATTACCCTGTCAGAGGTTCCTGTACTGCGAGGTACAATTACACTGTCAGAGGTTCCTGTACTGCGAGGTACAATTACCCTGTCAGAGGTTCCTGCACTGCGAGGTACAATTACCCTGTCAGAGGTTCCTGTACTGCGAGGGACAATTACCCTGTCAGAGGTTCCTGTACTGCGAGGTACAATTACCCTGTCAGAGGTTCCTGTACTGCGAGGTACAATTACCCTGTCAGAGGTTCCTGCACTGCGAGGTACAATTACCCTGTCAGAGGTTCCTGTACTGCGAGGTACAATTACCCTGTCAGAGGTTCCTGTACTGCGAGGTACAATTACCCTGTCAGAGGTTCCTGTACTGCGAGGTACAATTACCCTGTCAGAGGTTCCTGTACTGCGAGGTACAATTACCCTGTCAGAGGTTCCTGTACTGCGAGGTACAATTACACTGTCAGAGGTTCCTGGACTGCGAGGTACAATTACCCTGTCAGAGGTTCCTGTACTGCGAGGTACAATTATCCTGTCAGAGGTTCCTGTACTGCGAGGTACAATTACCCTGTCAGAGGTTCCTGTACTGCGAGGTACAATTACCCTGTCAGAGGTTCCTGTACTGCGAGGCACAATTATCCTGTCAGAGGTTCCTGCACTGCGAGGTACAATTACCCTGTCAGAGGTTCCTGTACTGCGAGGTACAATTACCCTGTCAGAGGTTCCTGTACTGCGTGGTACAATTACCCTGTCAGAGGTTCCTGCACTGCGAGGTACAATTACCCTGTCAGAAGTTCCTGTACTGCGAGGTACAATTACCCTGTCAGAGGTTCCTGCACTGCGAGGTACAATTACCCTGTCAGAGGTTCCTGTACTGCGAGGTACAATTATCCTGTCAGAGGTTCCTGCACTGCGAGGTACAATTACCCTGTCAGAGGTTCCTGTACTGCGAGGTACAATTACCCTGTCAGAGATTCCTGTACTGCGAGGTACAATTACACTGTCAGAGGTTCCTGTACTGCGAGGTACAATTACCCTGTCAGAGGTTCCTGTACTGCGAGGTACAATTACACTGTCAGAGGTTCCTGTACTGCGAGGTACAATTATCCTGTCAGAGGTTCCTGCACTGCGAGGTACAATTACACTGTCAGAGGTTCCTGCACTGCGAGGCACAATTACCCTGTCAGAGGTTCCTGTACTGCGAGGTACAATTACACTGTCAGAGGTTCCTGTACGGCGAGGTACAATTACCCTGTCAGAGGCTCCTGTACTGCGAGGTACAATTACCCTGTCAGAGGTTCCTGTACTGCGAGGGACAATTACCCTGTCAGAGGTTCCTGCACTGTGAGGTACAATTACCCTGTCAGAGGTTCCTGCACTGTGAGGTACAATTACACTGTCAGAGGTTCCTGTACTGCGAGGTACAATTACCCTGTCAGAGGTTCCTGCACTGCGAGGTACAATTACCCTGTCAGAGGTTCCTGTACTGCGAGGTACAATTACCCTGTCAGAGATTCCTGTACTGCGAGGTACAATTACACTGTCAGAGGTTCCTGTACTGCGAGGTACAATTACCCTGTCAGAGGTTCCTGTACTGCGAGGTACAATTACCCTGTCAGAGGTTCCTGCACTGCGAGGTACAATTACCCTGTCAGAGGTTCCTGTACTGCGAGGTACAATTACCCTGTCAGAGGTTCCTGCACTGCGAGGTACAATTACCCTGTCAGAGGTTCCTGTACTGCGAGGTACAATTACCCTGTCAGAGGTTCCTGTACTGCGAGGTACAATTACCCTGTCAGAGGTTCCTGCACTGCGAGGTACAATTACCCTGTCAGAGGTTCCTGCACTGCAAGGTACAATTACCCTGTCAGAGGTTCCTGTACTGCGAGGTACAATTACCCTGTCAGAGGTTCCTGTACTGCGAGGTACAATTACCCTGTCAGAGGTTCCTGCACTGCGAGGTACAATTACCCTGTCAGAGGTTCCTGCACTACGAGGTACAATTAAACTGTCAGAGGTTCCTGCACTGCGAGGTACAATTACCCTGTCAGAGGTTCCTGTACTGCGAGGTACAATTACCCTGTCAGAGGTTCCTGCACTGCGAGGTACAATTACCCTGTCAGAGGTTCCTGCACTGCGAGGTACAATTACCCTGTCAGAGGTTCCTGCACTGCGAGGTACAATTACCCTGTCAGAGGTTCCTGCACTGCGAGGTACAATTACCCGGTCAGAGGTTCCTGCACTGCGAGGTACAATTACACTGTCAGAGGTTCCTGTACTGCGAGGTACAATTACCCTGTCAGAGGTTCCTGTACTGCGAGGTACAATTACCCTGTCAGAGGTTCCTGTACTGCGAGGTACAATTACCCGGTCAGAGGTTCCTGTACTGCGAGGTACAATTACACTGTCAGAGGTTCCTGTACTGCGAGGTACAATTACCCTGTCAGAGGTTCCTGTACTGCGAGGTACAATTACCCTGTCAGAGGTTCCTGTACTGCGAGGTACAATTACCCTGTCAGAGGTTCCTGTACTGCGAGGTACAATTACCCTGTCAGAGGTTCCTGTACTGCGAGGTACTATTACCCTGTCAGAGGTTCCTGTCCTGCGAGGTCCAATTACCCTGTCAGAGGTTCCTGTACTGCGAGGCACAATTACCCTGTCAGAGGTTCCTGCACTGCGAGGTACAATTACCCTGTCAGAGGTCCCTGTACTGCGAGGTACAATTACACTGTCAGAGGTTCCTGCACTGCGAGGTACAATTACCTTGTCAGAGGTTCCTGTACTGCGAGGTACAATTACCCTGTCAGAGGTTCCTGGACTGCGAGGTACAATTACCCTGTCAGAGGTTCCTGTACTGCGAGGTACAATTACCCTGTCAGAGGTTCCTGCACTGCGAGGTACAATTACACTGTCAGAGGTTCCTGCACTGCGAGGTACAATTACACTGTCAGAGGTTCCTGTACTGCGAGGTACAATTACACTGTCAGAGGTTCCTGTACTGCGAGGTACAATTACCCTGTCAGAGGTTCCTGTACTGCGAGGTACAATTACCCTGTCAGAGGTTCCTGTACTGCGAGGTACAATTACCCTGTCAGAGGATCCTGCACTGCGAGGTACAATTACACTGTCAGAGGTTCCTGCACTGCGAGGTACAATTAACGTGTCAGAGGTTCCTGCACTGCGAGGTACAATTACCCTGTCAGAGGTTCCTGTACTGCGAGGTACAATTACCCTGTCAGAGGTTCCTGTACTGCGAGGTACAATTACACTGTCAGAGGTTCCTGTACTGCGAGGTACAATTACCCTGTCAGAGGTTCCTGCACTGCGAGGTACAATTACCCTGTCAGAGGTTCCTGTACTGCGAGGGACAATTACCCTGTCAGAGGTTCCTGTACTGCGAGGTACAATTACCCTGTCAGAGGTTCCTGTACTGCGAGGTACAATTACCCTGTCAGAGGTTCCTGCACTGCGAGGTACAATTACCCTGTCAGAGGTTCCTGTACTGCGAGGTACAATTACCCTGTCAGAGGTTCCTGTACTGCGAGGTACAATTACCCTGTCAGAGGTTCCTGTACTGCGAGGTACAATTACCCTGTCAGAGGTTCCTGTACTGCGAGGTACAATTACCCTGTCAGAGGTTCCTGTACTGCGAGGTACAATTACACTGTCAGAGGTTCCTGGACTGCGAGGTACAATTACCCTGTCAGAGGTTCCTGTACTGCGAGGTACAATTATCCTGTCAGAGGTTCCTGTACTGCGAGGTACAATTACCCTGTCAGAGGTTCCTGTACTGCGAGGTACAATTACCCTGTCAGAGGTTCCTGTACTGCGAGGCACAATTATCCTGTCAGAGGTTCCTGCACTGCGAGGTACAATTACCCTGTCAGAGGTTCCTGTACTGCGAGGTACAATTACCCTGTCAGAGGTTCCTGTACTGCGTGGTACAATTACCCTGTCAGAGGTTCCTGCACTGCGAGGTACAATTACCCTGTCAGAAGTTCCTGTACTGCAAGGTACAATTACCCTGTCAGAGGTTCCTGCACTGCGAGGTACAATTACCCTGTCAGAGGTTCCTGTACTGCGAGGTACAATTATCCTGTCAGAGGTTCCTGCACTGCGAGGTACAATTACCCTGTCAGAGGTTCCTGTACTGCGAGGTACAATTACCCTGTCAGAGATTCCTGTACTGCGAGGTACAATTACACTGTCAGAGGTTCCTGTACTGCGAGGTACAATTACCCTGTCAGAGGTTCCTGTACTGCGAGGTACAATTACACTGTCAGAGGTTCCTGTACTGCGAGGTACAATTATCCTGTCAGAGGTTCCTGCACTGCGAGGTACAATTACACTGTCAGAGGTTCCTGCACTGCGAGGCACAATTACCCTGTCAGAGGTTCCTGTACTGCGAGGTACAATTACACTGTCAGAGGTTCCTGTACGGCGAGGTACAATTACCCTGTCAGAGGCTCCTGTACTGCGAGGTACAATTACCCTGTCAGAGGTTCCTGTACTGCGAGGGACAATTACCCTGTCAGAGGTTCCTGCACTGTGAGGTACAATTACCCTGTCAGAGGTTCCTGCACTGTGAGGTACAATTACACTGTCAGAGGTTCCTGTACTGCGAGGTACAATTACCCTGTCAGAGGTTCCTGCACTGCGAGGTACAATTACCCTGTCAGAGGTTCCTGTACTGCGAGGTACAATCACCCTGTCAGAGATTCCTGTACTGCGAGGTACAATTACACTGTCAGAGGTTCCTGTACTGCGAGGTACAATTACCCTGTCAGAGGTTCCTGTACTGCGAGGTACAATTACCCTGTCAGAGGTTCCTGTACTGCGAGGTACAATTACCCTGTCAGAGGTTCCTGCACTGCGAGGTACAATTACCCTGTCAGAGGTTCCTGCACTGCGAGGTACAATTACCCTGTCAGAGGTTCCTGCACTGCGAGGTACAATTACCCTGTCAGAGGTTCCTGTACTGCGAGGTACAATTACCCTGTCAGAGGTTCCTGCACTGCGAGGTACAATTACCCTGTCAGAGGTTCCTGCACTGCGAGGTACAATTACCCTGTCAGAGGTTCCTGCACTGCGAGGTACAATTACCCTGTCAGAGGTTCCTGCACTGCGAGGTACAATTACCCTGTCAGAGGTTCCTGCACTGCGAGGTACAATTACCCGGTCAGAGGTTCCTGCACTGCGAGGTACAATTACACTGTCAGAGGTTCCTGTACTGCGAGGTACAATTACCCTGTCAGAGGTTCCTGTACTGCGAGGTACAATTACCCTGTCAGAGGTTCCTGTACTGCGAGGTACAATTACCCGGTCAGAGGTTCCTGTACTGCGAGGTACAATTACACTGTCAGAGGTTCCTGTACTGCGAGGTACAATTACCCTGTCAGAGGTTCCTGTACTGCGAGGTACAATTACCCTGTCAGAGGTTCCTGGACTGCGAGGTACAATTACCCTGTCAGAGGTTCCTGTACTGCGAGGTACAATTACCCTGTCAGAGGTTCCTGTACTGCGAGGTACTATTACCCTGTCAGAGGTTCCTGTACTGCGAGGTCCAATTACCCTGTCAGAGGTTCCTGTACTGCGAGGCACAATTACCCTGTCAGAGGTTCCTGCACTGCGAGGTACAATTACCCTGTCAGAGGTCCCTGTACTGCGAGGTACAATTACACTGTCAGAGGTTCCTGCACTGCGAGGTACAATTACCTTGTCAGAGGTTCCTGTACTGCGAGGTACAATTACCCTGTCAGAGGTTCCTGGACTGCGAGGTACAATTACCCTGTCAGAGGTTCCTGTACTGCGAGGTACAATTACCCTGTCAGAGGTTCCTGCACTGCGAGGTACAATTACCCTGTCAGAGGTTCCTGTACTGCGAGGTACAATTACCCTGTCAGAGGTTCCTGTACTGCGAGGTACAATTACACTGTCAGAGGTTCCTGTACTGCGAGGTACAATTACCCTGTCAGAGGTTCCTGTACTGCGAGGTACAATTACCCTGTCAGAGGTTCCTGTACTGCGAGGTACAATTACCCTGTCAGAGGTTCCTGTACTGCGAGGTACAATTACCCTGTCAGAGGTTCCTGTACTGCGAGGTACAATTACCCTGTCAGAGGTTCCTGTACTGCGAGGTACAATTACCCTGTCAGAGGTTCCTGTACTGCGAGGTACAATTACCCTGTCAGAGGTTCCTGTACTGCGAGGTACAATTACACTGTCAGAGGTTCCTGTACTGCGAGGTACAATTACCCTGTCAGAGGTTCCTGTACTGCGAGGTACAATTACCCTGTCAGAGGTTCCTGTACTGCGAGGTACAATTACCCTGTCAGAGGTTCCTGTACTGCGAGGTACAATTACCCTGTCAGAGGTTCCTGTACTGCGAGGTACAATTACCCTGTCAGAGGTTCCTGTACTGCGAGGTACAATTACACTGTCAGAGGTTCCTGCACTGCGAGGTACAATTACCCTGTCAGAGGTTCCTGTACTGCGAGGCACAATTACCCTGTCAGAGGTTCCTGTACTGCGAGGCACAATTACACTGTCAGAGGTTCCTGCACTGCGAGGTACAATTACCCTGTCAGAGGTTCCTGCACTGTGAGGTACAATTACCCTGTCAGAGGTTCCTGTACTGCGAGGTACAATTACCGTGTCAGAGGTTCCTGTACTGCGAGGTACAATTACCCTGTCAGAGGTTTCTGCACTGCGAGGTACAATTACCCTGTCAGAGGTTCCTGCACTGCGAGGTACAATTAACCTGTCAGAGATTCCTGCACTGCGAGGTACAATTACCCTGTCAGAGGTTCCTGCACTGCGAGGTACAATTACACTGTCAGAGGTTCCTGTACTGCGAGGTACAATTACACTGTCAGAGGTTCGTGCACTGTGAGGTACAATTACCCTGTCAGAGGTTCCTGTACTGCGAGGTACAATTACCCTGTCAGAGGTTCCTGCACTGCGAGGTACAATTACCCTGTCAGAGGTTCCTGTACTGCGAGGTACAATTACCCTGTCAGAGGTTCCTGTACTGCGAAGTACAATTACCCTGTCAGAGGTTCCTGTACTGTGAGGTACAATTACCCTGTCAGAGGTTCCTGCACTGCGAGGTACAATTACCCTGTCAGAGGTTCCTGTACTGCGAGGGACAATTACCCTGTCAGAGGTTCCTGCACTGCGAGGTACAATTACCCTGTCAGAGGTTCCTGTACTGCGAGGTACAATTACCCTGTCAGAGGTTCCTGCACTGCGAGGTACAATTACCCTGTCAGAGGTTCCTGTACTGCGAGGTACAATTACCCTGTCAGAGGTTCCTGTACTGCGAGGTACAATTACCCTGTCAGAGGTTCCTGTACTGCGAGGTACAATTACCCTGTCAGAGTTCCTGCACTGCGAGGTACAATTACCCTGTCAGAGGTTCCTGCACTGCGAGGTACAATTACCCTGTCAGAGGTTCCTGTACTGCGAGGTACAATTACCCGGTCAGAGGTTCCTGTACTGCGAGGTACAATTACACTGTCAGAGGTTCCTGTACTGCGAGGTACAATTACCCTGTCAGAGGTTCCTGTACTGCGAGGTACAATTACCCTGTCAGAGGTTCCTGGACTGCGAGGTACAATTACCCTGTCAGAGGTTCCTGTACTGCGAGGTACAATTACCCTGTCAGAGGTTCCTGTACTGCGAGGTACTATTACCCTGTCAGAGGTTCCTGTCCTGCGAGGTCCAATTACCCTGTCAGAGGTTCCTGTACTGCGAGGCACAATTACCCTGTCAGAGGTTCCTGCACTGCGAGGTACAATTACCCTGTCAGAGGTCCCTGTACTGCGAGGTACAATTACACTGTCAGAGGTTCCTGCACTGCGAGGTACAATTACCTTGTCAGAGGTTCCTGTACTGCGAGGTACAATTACCCTGTCAGAGGTTCCTGGACTGCGAGGTACAATTACCCTGTCAGAGGTTCCTGTACTGCGAGGTACAATTACCCTGTCAGAGGTTCCTGTACTGCGAGGTACAATTACCCTGTCAGAGGTTCCTGTACTGCGAGGTACAATTACCCTGTCAGAGGTTCCTGTACTGCGAGGTACAATTACACTGTCAGAGGTTCCTGTACTGCGAGGTACAATTACCCTGTCAGAGGTTCCTGTACTGCGAGGTACAATTACCCTGTCAGAGGTTCCTGTACTGCGAGGTACAATTACCCTGTCAGAGGTTCCTGTACTGCGAGGTACAATTACCCTGTCAGAGGTTCCTGTACTGCGAGGTACAATTACCCTGTCAGAGGTTCCTGTACTGCGAGGTACAATTACCCTGTCAGAGGTTCCTGTACTGCGAGGTACAATTACCCTGTCAGAGGTTCCTGTACTGCGAGGTACAATTACACTGTCAGAGGTTCCTGTACTGCGAGGTACAATTACCCTGTCAGAGGTTCCTGTACTGCGAGGTACAATTACCCTGTCAGAGGTTCCTGTACTGCGAGGTACAATTACCCTGTCAGAGGTTCCTGTACTGCGAGGTACAATTACCCTGTCAGAGGTTCCTGTACTGCGAGGTACAATTACCCTGTCAGAGGTTCCTGTACTGCGAGGTACAATTACACTGTCAGAGGTTCCTGCACTGCGAGGTACAATTACCCTGTCAGAGGTTCCTGTACTGCGAGGCACAATTACCCTGTCAGAGGTTCCTGTACTGCGAGGCACAATTACACTGTCAGAGGTTCCTGCACTGCGAGGTACAATTACCCTGTCAGAGGTTCCTGCACTGCGAGGTACAATTAACCTGTCAGAGATTCCTGCACTGCGAGGTACAATTACCCTGTCAGAGGTTCCTGCACTGTGAGGTACAATTACCCTGTCAGAGGTTCCTGTACTGCGAGGTACAATTACCCTGTCAGAGGTTCCTGCACTGCGAGGTACAATTACCCTGTCAGAGGTTCCTGTACTGCGAGGTACAATTACCCTGTCAGAGGTTCCTGTACTGCGAAGTACAATTACCCTGTCAGAGGTTCCTGTACTGTGAGGTACAATTACCCTGTCAGAGGTTCCTGCACTGCGAGGTACAATTACCCTATCAGAGGTTCCTGTACTGCGAGGGACAATTACCCTGTCAGAGGTTCCTGCACTGCGAGGTACAATTACCCTGTCAGAGGTTCCTGTACTGCGAGGTACAATTACCCTGTCAGAGGTTCCTGCACTGCGAGGTACAATTACCCTGTCAGAGGTTCCTGTACTGCGAGGTACAATTACCCTGTCAGAGGTTCCTGTACTGCGAGGTACAATTACCCTGTCAGAGGTTCCTGTACTGCGAGGTACAATTACCCTGTCAGAGTTCCTGCACTGCGAGGTACAATTACCCTGTCAGAGGTTCCTGCACTGCGAGGTACAATTACCCTGTCAGAGGTTCCTGTACTGCGAGGTACAATTACCCTGTCAGAGGTTCCTGTACTGCGAGGTACAATTACCCTGTCAGAGGTTCCTGTACTGCGAGGTACAATTACCCTGTCAGAGGTTCCTGCACTGCGAGGTACAATTACCCTGTCAGAGGTTCCTGTACTGCGAGGTACAATTACCCTGTCAGAGGTTCCTGTACTGCGAGGTACAATTACCCTGTCAGAGGTTCCTGCACTGTGAGGTACAATTACCCTGTCAGAGGTTCCTGCACTGCGAGGTACAATTACCCTGTCAGAGGTTCCTGCACTGCGAGGTACAATTACCCTGTCAGAGGTTCCTGTACTGCGAGGTACAATTACCCTGTCAGAGGTTCCTGGACTGCGAGGTACAATTACCCTGTCAGAGGTTCCTGTACTGCGAGGTACAATTACCCTGTCAGAGGTTCCTGTACTGCGAGGTACAATTACCCTGTCAGAGGTTCCTGTACTGCGAGGCACAATTATCCTGTCAGAGGTTCCTGGACTGCGAGGTACAATTACCCTGTCAGAGGTTCCTGTACTGCGAGGTACAATTACCCTGTCAGAGGTTCCTGTACTGCGAGGTACAATTACCCTGTCAGAGGTTCCTGCACTGCGAGGTACAATTACCCTGTCAGAGGTTCCTGCACTGCGAGGTACAATTACACTGTCAGAGGTTCCTGTACTGCGAGGTACAATTACACTGTCAGAGGTTCCTGCACTGCGAGGTACAATTACCCTGTCAGAGGTTCCTGCACTGCGAGGTACAATTACACTGTCAGAGGTTCCTGTACTGCGAGGTACAATTACACTGTCAGAGGTTCCTGTACTGCGAGGTACAATTACCCTGTCAGAGGTTCCTGTACTGCGAGGTACAATTACACTGTCAGAGGTTCCTGTACTGCGAGGTACAATTACCGTGTCAGAGGTTCCTGCACTGCGAGGTACAATTACCCTGTCAGAGGTTCCTGTACTGCGAGGCACAATTATCCTGTCAGAGATTCCTGCACTGCGAGGTACAATTACCCTGTCAGAGGTTCCTGTACTGCGAGGTACAATTACCCTGTAAGAGGTTCCTGTACTGCGAGGTACAATTACCCTGTCAGAGGTTCCTGCACTGCGAGGTACAATTACCCTGTCAGAGGTTCCTGTACTGCGAGGTACAATGACCCTGTCAGAGGTTCTTGTACTGCGAGGTACAATTACCCGGTCAGAGGTTCCTGTACTGCGAGGTACAATTACCCTGTCAGAGGTTCCTGCACTGCGAGGGACAATTACCCTGTCAGAGGTTCCTGTACTGCGAGGTACAATTACCCTGTCAGAGGTTCCTGTACTGTGAGGTACAATTACCCTGTCAGAGGTTCCTGTACTGCGAGGTACAATTACCCTGTCAGAGGTTCCTGTACTGCGAGGTACAATTACCCTGTCAGAGGTTCCTGCACTGCGAGGTACAATTACACTGTCAGAGGTTCCTGCACTGCGAGGTACAATTACCGTGTCAGAGGTTCCTGCACTGCGAGGTACAATTACCCTGTCAGAGGTTCCTGTACTGCGAGGTACAATTACCCTGTCAGAGGTTCCTGTACTGCGAGGTACAATTACACTGTCAGAGGTTCCTGTACTGCGAGGTACAATTACCCTGTCAGAGGTTCCTGCACTGCGAGGTACAATTACCCTGTCAGAGGTTCCTGTACTGCGAGGGACAATTACCCTGTCAGAGGTTCCTGTACTGCGAGGGACAATTACCCTGTCAGAGGTTCCTGTACTGCGAGGTACAATTACCCTGTCAGAGGTTCCTGTACTGCGAGGTACAATTACCCTGTCAGAGGTTCCTGCACTGCGAGGTACAATTACCCTGTCAGAGGTTCCTGTACTGCGAGGTACAATTACCCTGTCAGAGGTTCCTGTACTGCGAGGTACAATTACCCTGTCAGAGGTTCCTGTACTGCGAGGTACAATTACCCTGTCAGAGGTTCCTGTACTGCGAGGTACAATTACACTGTCAGAGGTTCCTGGACTGCGAGGTACAATTACCCTGTCAGAGGTTCCTGTACTGCGAGGTACAATTATCCTGTCAGAGGTTCCTGTACTGCGAGGTACAATTACCCTGTCAGAGGTTCCTGTACTGCGAGGTACAATTACCCTGTCAGAGGTTCCTGTACTGCGAGGCACAATTATCCTGTCAGAGGTTCCTGTACTGCGAGGTACAATTACACTGTCAGAGGTTCCTGCACTGCGAGGTACAATTACCCTGTCAGAGGTTCCTGCACTGCGAGGTACAATTACCCTGTCAGAGGTTCCTGCACTGTGAGGTACAATTACCCTGTCAGAGGTTCCTGCACTGCGAGGTACAATTACCCTGTCAGAGGTTCCTGCACTGCGAGGTACAATTACCCTGTCAGAGGTTCCTGCACTGCGAGGTACAATTACCCTGTCAGAGGTTCCTGCACTGCGAGGTACAATTACCCTGTCAGAGGTTCCTGCACTGCGAGGTACAATTACCCTGTCAGAGGTTCCTGCACTGCGAGGTACAATTACCCTGTCAGAGGTTCCTGTACTGTGAGGTACAATTACCCTGTCAGAGGTTCCTGCACTGTGAGGGACAATTACCCTGTCAGAGGTTCCTGCACTGCGAGGTACAATTACCCTGTCAGAGGTTCCTGTACTGCGAGGTACAATTACCCTGTCAGAGGTTCCTGCACTGCGAGGTACAATTATCCTGTCAGAGGTTCCTGTACTGCGAGGTACAATTACCCTGTCAGAGGTTCCTGCACTGCGAGGTACAATTACCCTGTCAGAGGTTCCTGTACTGCTAGGTACAATTATCCTGTCAGAGGTTCCTGTACTGCGAGGTACAATTACTCTGTCAGAGGTTCCTGTACTGCGAGGTACAATTACCCTGTCAGAGATTCCTGTACTGCGAGGTACAATTACACTGTCAGAGGTTCCTGTACTGCGAGGTACAATTACCCTGTCAGAGGTTCCTGCACTGCGAGGTACAATTACCCTGTCAGAGGTTCCTGTACTGCGAGGTACAATTACACTGTCAGAGGGTCCTGTACTGCGAGGTACAATTATCCTGTCAGAGGTTCCTGCACTGCGAGGTACAATTACCCTGTCAGAGGTTCCTGCACTGCGAGGTACAATTACCCTGTCAGAGGTTCCTGCACTGCGAGGTACAATTACCCTGTCAGAGGTTCCTGCACTGCGAGGTACAATTACCCGGTCAGAGGTTCCTGCACTGCGAGGTACAATTACACTGTCAGAGGTTCCTGTACTGCGAGGTACAATTACCCTGTCAGAGGTTCCTGTACTGCGAGGTACAATTACCCTGTCAGAGGTTCCTGCACTGCGAGGTACAATTACCCGGTCAGAGGTTCCTGTACTGCGAGGTACAATTACCCTGTCAGAGGTTCCTGTACTGCGAGGCACAATTACCCTGTCAGAGGTTCCTGTACTGCGAGGCACAATTACACTGTCAGAGGTTCCTGCACTGCGAGGTACAATTACCCTGTCAGAGGTTCCTGTACTGCGAGGTACAATTACCCTGTCAGAGGTTCCTGTACTGCGAGGTACAATTACCCGGTCAGAGGTTCCTGTACTGCGAGGTACAATTACCCTGTCAGAGGTTCCTGTACTGCGAGGCACAATTACCCTGTCAGAGGTTCCTGTACTGCGAGGCACAATTACACTGTCAGAGGTTCCTGCACTGCGAGGTACAATTACCCTGTCAGAGGTTCCTGTACTGCGAGGTACAATTACCCTGTCAGAGGTTCCTGTACTGCGAGGTACAATTACCCTGTCAGAGGTTCCTGTACTGCGAGGTACAATTACCCTGTCAGAGGTTCCTGTACTGTGAGGTACAATTACCCTGTCAGAGGTTCCTGTACTGCGAGGTACAATTACCCTGTCAGAGGTTCCTGTACTGCGAGGTACAATTACCCTGTCAGAGGTTCCTGCACTGCGAGGTACAATTACACTGTCAGAGGTTCCTGCACTGCGAGGTACAATTACCGTGTCAGAGGTTCCTGCACTGCGAGGTACAATTACCATGTCAGAGGTTCCTGTACTGCGAGGTACAATTACCCTGTCAGAGGTTCCTGTACTGCGAGGTACAATTACACTGTCAGAGGTTCCTGTCCTGCGAGGTACAATTACCCTGTCAGAGGTTCCTGCACTGCGAGGTACAATTACCCTGTCAGAGGTTCCTGTACTGCGAGGGACAATTACCCTGTCAGAGGTTCCTGTACTGCGAGGGACAATTACCCTGTCAGAGGTTCCTGTTCTGCGAGGTACAATTACCCTGTCAGAGGTTCCTGCACTGCGAGGTACAATTACCTTGTCAGAGGTTCCTGCACTGCGAGGTACAATTACCCTGTCAGAGGTTCCTGCACTGCGAGGTACAATTACCCTGTCAGAGGTTCCTGCACTGCGAGGTACAATTACCCGGTCAGAGGTTCCTGCACTGCGAGGTACAATTACACTGTCAGAGGTTCCTGTACTGCGAGGTACAATTACCCTGTCAGAGGTTCCTGTACTGCGAGGTACAATTACCCTGTCAGAGGTTCCTGTACTGCGAGGTACAATTACCCGGTCAGAGGTTCCTGTACTGCGAGGTACAATTACCCTGTCAGAGGTTCCTGTACTGCGAGGCGCAATTACCCTGTCAGAGGTTCCTGTACTGCGAGGCACAATTACACTGTCAGAGGTTCCTGCACTGCGAGGTACAATTACCCTCTCAGAGGTTCCTGTACTGCGAGGTACAATTACCCTGTCAGAGGTTCCTGTACTGCGAGGTACAATTACCCGGTCAGAGGTTCCTGTACTGCGAGGTACAATTACCCTGTCAGAGGTTCCTGTACTGCGAGGCACAATTACCCTGTCAGAGGTTCCTGTACTGCGAGGCACAATTACACTGTCAGAGGTTCCTGCACTGCGAGGTACAATTACCCTGTCAGAGGTTCCTGTACTGCGAGGTACAATTACCCTGTCAGAGGTTCCTGTACTGCGAGGTACAATTACCCTGTCAGAGGTTCCTGTACTGCGAGGTACAATTACCCTGTCAGAGGTTCCTGTACTGTGAGGTACAATTACCCTGTCAGAGGTTCCTGTACTGCGAGGTACAATTACCCTGTCAGAGGTTCCTGTACTGCGAGGTACAATTACCCTGTCAGAGGTTCCTGCACTGCGAGGTACAATTACACTGTCAGAGGTTCCTGCACTGCGAGGTACAATTACCGTGTCAGAGGTTCCTGCACTGCGAGGTACAATTACCCTGTCAGAGGTTCCTGTACTGCGAGGTACAATTACCCTGTCAGAGGTTCCTGTACTGCGAGGTACAATTACACTGTCAGAGGTTCCTGTCCTGCGAGGTACAATTACCCTGTCAGAGGTTCCTGCACTGCGAGGTACAATTACCCTGTCAGAGGTTCCTGTACTGCGAGGGACAATTACCCTGTCAGAGGTTCCTGTACTGCGAGGGACAATTACCCTGTCAGAGGTTCCTGTACTGCGAGGTACAATTACACTGTCAGAGGTTCCTGGACTGCGAGGTACAATTACCCTGTCAGAGGTTCCTGTACTGCGAGGTACAATTATCCTGTCAGAGGTTCCTGTACTGCGAGGTACAATTACCCTGTCAGAGGTTCCTGTACTGCGAGGCACAATTATCCTGTCAGAGGTTCCTGTACTGCGAGGTACAATTACACTGTCAGAGGTTCCTGCACTGCGAGGTACAATTACCCTGTCAGAGGTTCCTGCACTGCGAGGTACAATTACCCTGTCAGAGGTTCCTGTACTGTGAGGTACAATTACCCTGTCAGAGGTTCCTGCACTGCGAGGTACAATTACCCTGTCAGAGGTTCCTGCACTGCGAGGTACAATTACCCTGTCAGAGGTTCCTGCACTGCGAGGTACAATTACCCTGTCAGAGGTTCCTGCACTGCGAGGTACAATTACCCTGTCAGAGGTTCCTGCACTGCGAGGTACAATTACCCTGTCAGAGGTTCCTGCACTGCGAGGTACAATTACCCTGTCAGAGGTTCCTGTACTGTGAGGTACAATTACCCTGTCAGAGGTTCCTGCACTGTGAGGGACAATTACCCTGTCAGAGGTTCCTGCACTGCGAGGTACAATTACCCTGTCAGAGGTTCCTGTACTGCGAGGTACAATTACCCTGTCAGAGGTTCCTGCACTGCGAGGTACAATTATCCTGTCAGAGGTTCCTGTACTGCGAGGTACAATTACCCTGTCAGAGGTTCCTGCACTGCGAGGTACAATTACCCTGTCAGAGGTTCCTGTACTGCGAGGTACAATTATCATGTCAGAGGTTCCTGTACTGCGAGGTACAATTACCCTGTCAGAGGTTCCTGTACTGCGAGGTACAATTACCCTGTCAGAGATTCCTGTACTGCGAGGTACAATTACACTGTCAGAGGTTCCTGTACTGCGAGGTACAATTACCCTGTCAGAGGTTCCTGCACTGCGAGGTACAATTACCCTGTCAGAGGTTCCTGTACTGCGAGGTACAATTACACTGTCAGAGGTTCCTGTACTGCGAGGTACAATTATCCTGTCAGAGGTTCCTGCACTGCGAGGTACAATTACCCTGTCAGAGGTTCCTGCACTGCGAGGTACAATTACCCTGTCAGAGGTTCCTGCACTGCGAGGTACAATTATCCTGTCAGAGGTTCCTGTACTGCGAGGTACAATTACCCTGTCAGAGGTTCCTGCACTGCGAGGTACAATTACCCTGTCAGAGGTTCCTGCACTGCGAGGTACAATTACCCTGTCAGAGGTTCCTGCACTGCGAGGTACAATTACCCTGTCAGAGGTTCCTGCACTGCGAGGTACAATTACCCGGTCAGAGGTTCCTGCACTGCGAGGTACAATTACACTGTCAGAGGTTCCTGTACTGCGAGGTACAATTACCCTGTCAGAGGTTCCTGTACTGCGAGGTACAATTACCCTGTCAGAGGTTCCTGTACTGCGAGGTACAATTACCCGGTCAGAGGTTCCTGTACTGCGAGGTACAATTACCCTGTCAGAGGTTCCTGTACTGCGAGGCACAATTACCCTGTCAGAGGTTCCTGTACTGCGAGGCACAATTACACTGTCAGAGGTTCCTGCACTGCGAGGTACAATTACCCTGTCAGAGGTTCCTGTACTGCGAGGTACAATTACCCTGTCAGAGGTTCCTGTACTGCGAGGTACAATTACCCTGTCAGAGGTTCCTGTACTGCGAGGTACAATTACCCTGTCAGAGGTTCCTGTACTGCGAGGTACAATTACACTGTCAGAGGTTCGTGCACTGTGAGGTACAATTACCCTGTCAGAGGTTCCTGTACTGCGAGGTACAATTACCCTGTCAGAGGTTCCTGCACTGCGAGGTACAATTACCCTGTCAGAGGTTCCTGTACTGTGAGGTACAATTACCCTGTCAGAGGTTCCTGTACTGCGAGGTACAATTATCCTGTCAGAGGTTCCTGTACTGCGAGGTACAATTACCCTGTCAGAGGTTCCTGTACCGCGAGGTACAATTACCCTGTCAGAGGTTCCTGTACTGCGAGGTACAATTACCCTGTCAGAGGTTCCTGTACTGCGAGGTACAATTACCCTGTCAGAGTTCCTGCACTGCGAGGTACAATTACCCTGTCAGAGGTTCCTGTACTGCGAGGTACAATTACCCTGTCAGAGGTTCCTGTACTGCGAGGTACAATTACCCTGTCAGAGGTTCCTGCACTGCGAGGTACAATTACCCTGTCAGAGGTTCCTGTACTGCGAGGTACAATTACCCTGTCAGAGGTTCCTGTACTGCGAGGTACAATTACCCTGTCAGAAGTTCCTGCACTGCGAGGTACAATTACCCTGTCAGAGGTTCCTGTACTGCGAGGTACAATTACCCTGTCAGAGGTTCCTGTACTGCGAGGTACAATTACCCTGTCAGAGGTTCCTGCACTGCGAGGTACAATTACCCTGTCAGAGGTTCCTGTACTGCGAGGTACAATTACCCTGTCAGAGGTTCCTGTACTGCGAGGTACAATTACCCTGTCAGAGGTTCCTGTACTGCGAGGTACAATTACCCTGTCAGAGGTTCCTGTACTGCGAGGTACAATTACCCTGTCAGAGGTTCCTGTATTGCGAGGTACAATTACCCTGTCAGAGGTTCCTGCACTGCGAGGTACAATTACCCTGTCAGAGGTTCCTGTACTGCGAGGTACAATTACCCTGTCAGAGGTTCCTGTACTGCGAGGTACAATTACCCTGTCAGAGGTTCCTGTACTGCGAGGTACAATTACCCTGTCAGAGGTTCCTGTACTGTGAAGTACAATTACCCTGTCAGAGGTTCCTGTACTGCGATGTTTAATTACCCTGTCAGAGGTTCCTGTACTGCGAGGTACAATTACCCTGTCAGAGGTTCCTGTACTGCGAGGTACTATTACCCTGTCAGAGGTTCCTGTACTGCGAGGTACAATTACACTGCAATAGGCCTTTGCATTCCAATAGTCAAGCATGCTAAAAAGGTCCAGGGCATTGTAAGTGAATGGTGTGTTAAACGTTTCTATTACTTTGCACTTATAAATGTCTATGGCACTGCCAGAGTGAGCGTGTTAATATTAATCTGTGTTCTCTGTCAGTGTGTTAATATTCCTGAGGACAGTGGGGATGTTTTACACTTCACAGGGTTTATCTGACTGTGGGTCATGATATACACAGTGTGTCAGTGAGTGTGTTAATATTAATCTGTGTTCTCTGTCAGTGTGTTAATATTACTGAGGAGAGTAGGGTGTTTTACACTTCACAGGGTGTATCTGACTGTGGGTCATGATATACACAGTGTGTCAGTGAGTGTGTTAATATTAATCTGTGTTCTCCGTCAGTGTGTTAATATTCCTGAGGACAGTGGGGGTGTTTTACACTTCACAGGGTGTATCTGACTGTGGGTCATGATATACACAGTGTGTCAGTGAGTGTGTTAATATTAATCTGTGTACTCTGTCAGTGTGTTAATATTACTGAGGACAGTGGGGGTGTTTTACACTTCACAGGGTGTATCTGACTGTGGGTCATGATATACACAGTGTGTCAGTGAGTGTGTTAATATTAATCTGTGTTCTCTGTCAGTGTGTTAATATTACTGAGGACAGTGGGGATGTTTTACACTTCACAGGGTGTATCTGACTTTGGGTCATGATATACACAGTGTGTCAGTGAGTGTGTTAATATTAATCTGTGTTCTCTGTCAGTGTGTTAATATTACTGAGGACAGTGGGGGTGTTTTACACTTCACAGGGTGGATCTGACTGTGGGTCATGATATACACAGTGTGTCAGTGAGTGTGTTAATATTTATCTGTGTTCTCTGTCAGTGTGTTAATATTACTGAGGACAGTGGGGATGTTTTACACTTCACAGGGTGTATCTGACTGTGGGTCATGATATACACAGTGTGTCAGTGAGTGTGTTAATATTAATCTGTGTTCTCTGTCAGTGTGTTAATATTCCTGAGGACAGTGGGGGTGTTTTACACTTCACAGGGTGTATCTGACTGTGGGTCATGATGTACACAGTGTGTCAGTGAGTGTGTTAATATTAATCTGTGTTCTCTGTCAGTGTGTTAATATTCCTGAGGACAGTGGGGGTGTTTTACACTTCACAGGGTGTATCTGACTGTTGGTCATGATATACACAGTGTGTCAGTGAGTGTGTTAATATTAATCTGTGTTCTCTGTCAGTGTGTTAATATTACTGAGGACAGTGGGGGTGTTTTACACTTCACAGGGTGTATCTGACTGTGGGTCATGATATACACAGTGTGTCAGTGAGTGTGTTAATATTAATCTGTGTTCTCTGTCAGTGTGTTAATATTACTGAGGACAGTGGGGATGTTTTACACTTCACAGGGTGTATCTGACTGTGGGTCATGATATACACAGTGTGTCAGTGAGTGTGTTAATATTAATCTGTGTTCTCTGTCAGTGTGTTAATATTACTGAGGACAGTGGGGGTGTTTTACACTTCACAGGGTGGATCTGACTGTGGGTCATGATATACACAGTGTGTCAGTGAGTGTGTTAATATTTATCTGTGTTCTCTGTCAGTGTGTTAATATTACTGAGGACAGTGGGGATGTTTTACACTTCACAGGGTGTATCTGACTGTGGGTCATGATATACACAGTGTGTCAGTGAGTGTGTTAATATTAATCTGTGTTCTCTGTCAGTGTGTTAATATTCCTGAGGACAGTGGGGGTGTTTTACACTTCACAGGGTGTATCTGACTGTGGGTCATGATGTACACAGTGTGTCAGTGAGTGTGTTAATATTAATCTGTGTTCTCTGTCAGTGTGTTAATATTCCTGAGGACAGTGGGGGTGTTTTACACTTCACAGGGTTTATCTGACTGTGGGTCATGATGTACACAGTGTGTCAGTGAGTGTGTTCATATTAATCTGTGTTCTCTGTCAGTTTGTTAATATTACTGAGGACAGTGGGGGTGTTTTACACTTCACAGGGTGTATCTGACTGTGGGTCATGATGTACACAGTGTGTCAGTGAGAGTGTCAATATTAATCTGTGTTCTCTGTCAGTGTGTTAATATTACTGAGGACAGTGGGGGTGTTTTACACTTCACAGGGTGTATCTGACTGTGGGTCATGATATACACAGTGTTTCAGTGAGTGTGTTAATATTAATCTGTGTTCTCTGTCAGTGTGTTAATATTCCTGAGGACAGTGGTGGTGTTTTACACTTCACAGGGTGTATCTGACTGTGGGTCATGATGTACACGGTGTGTCAGTGAGTGTGTTAATATTAATCTGTGTTCTCTGTCAGTGTGTTAATATTCCTGAGGACAGTGGGGGTGTTTTACACTTCACAGGGTTTATCTGACTGTGGGTCATGATGCACACAGTGTGTCAGTGAGTGTGTTAATATTAATCTGTGTTCTCTGTCAGAGTGTTAATATTACTGAGGACAGTGGGGATGTTTTACACTTCACAGGGTGTATCTGACTGTGGGTCATGATATACACAGTGTGTCAGTGAGTGTGTTAATATTAATCTGTGTTCTCTGTCAGTGTGTTAATATTCCTGAGGACAGTGGGGGTGTTTTACACTTCACAGTGTTTATCTGACTGTGGGTCATGATGTACACAGTGTGTCAGTGAGTGTGTTAATATTAATCTGTGTTCTCTGTCAGTGTGTTAATATTACTGAGGACAGTGGGGGTGTTTTACACTTCACAGGGTGTATCTGACTGTGGGTCATGATGTACACAGTGTGTCAGTGAGTGTGTTAATATTAATCTGTGTTCTCTGTCAGTGTGTTAATATAGCTGAGGACAGTGGGGGTGTTTTACACTTCACAGGGTGTATCTGACTGTGGATCATGATATGCACAGTGTGTCAGTGAGTGTGTTAATATTAATCTGTGTTCTCTGTCAGTGTGTTAATATTACTGAGGACAGTGGGGGTGTTTTACACTTCACAGTGTTTATCTGACTGTGGGTCATGATGTACACAGTGTGTCAGTGAGTGTGTTAATATTAATCTGTGTTCTCTGTCAGTGTGTTAATATTCCTGAGGACAGTGGGGATGTTTTACACTTCACAGGGTTTATCTGACTGTGGGTCATGATATACACAGTGAGTCAGTGAGTGTGTTAATATTAATCTGTGTTCTCTGTCAGTGTGTTAATATTACTGAGGACAGTAGGGTGTTTTACACTTCACAGGGTGTATCTGACTGTTGGTCATGATATACACAGTGTGTCAGTGAGTGTGTTAATATTAATCTGTGTTCTCTGTCAGTGTGTTAATATTACTGAGGACAGTGGGGGTGTTTTACACTTCACAGGGTGTATCTGACTGTGGGTCATGATATACACAGTGTGTCAGTGAGTGTGTTAATATTAATCTGTGTTCTCTGTCAGTGTGTTAATATTACTGAGGACATTGGGTGTGTTTTACACTTCACAGGGTGTATCTGACTGTGGGTCATGATATACACAGTGTTTCAGTGAGTGTGTTAATATTAATCTGTGTTCTCTGTCAGTGTGTTAATATTCCTGAGGACAGTGGTGGTGTTTTACACTTCACAGGGTGTATCTGACTGTGGGTCATGATGTACACGGTGTGTCAGTGAGTGTGTTAATATTAATCTGTGTTCTCTGTCAGTGTGTTAATATTCCTGAGGACAGTGGGGGTGTTTTACACTTCACAGGGTTTATCTGACTGTGGGTCATGATGCACACAGTGTGTCAGTGAGTGTGTTAATATTAATCTGTGTTCTCTGTCAGAGTGTTAATATTACTGAGGACAGTGGGGATGTTTTACACTTCACAGGGTGTATCTGACTGTGGGTCATGATATACACAGTGTGTCAGTGAGTGTGTTAATATTAATCTGTGTTCTCTGTCAGTGTGTTAATATTCCTGAGGACAGTGGGGGTGTTTTACACTTCACAGTGTTTATCTGACTGTGGGTCATGATGTACACAGTGTGTCAGTGAGTGTGTTAATATTAATCTGTGTTCTCTGTCAGTGTGTTAATATTACTGAGGACAGTGGTGGTGTTTTACACTTCACAGGGTGTATCTGACTGTGGGTCATGATGTACACAGTGTGTCAGTGAGTGTGTTAATATTAATCTGTGTTCTCTGTCAGTGTGTTAATATAGCTGAGGACAGTGGGGGTGTTTTACACTTCACAGGGTGTATCTGACTGTGGGTCATGATATGCACAGTGTGTCAGTGAGTGTGTTAATATTAATCTGTGTTCTCTGTCAGTGTGTTAATATTACTGAGGACAGTGGGGGTGTTTTACACTTCACAGTGTTTATCTGACTGTGGGTCATGATGTACACAGTGTGTCAGTGAGTGTGTTAATATTAATCTGTGTTCTCTGTCAGTGTGTTAATATTCCTGAGGACAGTGGGGATGTTTTACACTTCACAGGGTTTATCTGACTGTGGGTCATGATATACACAGTGAGTCAGTGAGTGTGTTAATATTAATCTGTGTTCTCTGTCAGTGTGTTAATATTACTGAGGACAGTAGGGTGTTTTACACTTCACAGGGTGTATCTGACTGTTGGTCATGATATACACAGTGTGTCAGTGAGTGTGTTAATATTAATCTGTGTTCTCTGTCAGTGTGTTAATATTACTGAGGACAGTGGGGGTGTTTTACACTTCACAGGGTGTATCTGACTGTGGGTCATGATATACACAGTGTGTCAGTGAGTGTGTTAATATTAATCTGTGTTCTCTGTCAGTGTGTTAATATTACTGAGGACAGTGGGGATGTTTTACACTTCACAGGGTGTATCTGACTGTGGGTCATGATATACACAGTGTGTCAGTGAGTGTGTTAATATTAATCTGTGTTCTCTGTCAGTGTGTTAATATTACTGAGGACAGTGGGGGTGTTTTACACTTCACAGGGTGGATCTGACTGTGGGTCATGATATACACAGTGTGTCAGTGAGTGTGTTAATATTTATCTGTGTTCTCTGTCAGTGTGTTAATATTACTGAGGACAGTGGGGATGTTTTACACTTCACAGGGTGTATCTGACTGTGGGTCATGATATACACAGTGTGTCAGTGAGTGTGTTAATATTAATCTGTGTTCTCTGTCAGTGTGTTAATATTCCTGAGGACAGTGGGGGTGTTTTACACTTCACAGGGTGTATCTGACTGTGGGTCATGATGTACACAGTGTGTCAGTGAGTGTGTTAATATTAATCTGTGTTCTCTGTCAGTGCGTTAATATTCCTGAGGACAGTGGGGGTGTTTTACACTTCACAGTGTTTATCTGACTGTGGGTCATGATGTACACAGTGTGTCAGTGAGTGTGTTAATATTAATCTGTGTTCTCTGTCAGTGTGTTAATATTACTGAGGACAGTGGGGGTGTTTTACACTTCACAGGGTTTATCTGACTGTGGGTCATGATATACACAGTGTGTCAGTGAGTGTGTTAATATTAATCTGTGTTCTCTGTCAGTGTGTTAATATTCCTGAGGACAGTGGGGGTGTTTTACACTCCACAGTGTTTATCTGACTGTGGGTCATGATGTACACAGTGTGTCAGTGAGTGTGTTAATATTAATCTGTGTTCTCTGTCAGTGTGTTAATATTACTGAGGACAGCGGGGGTGTTTTACACTTCACAGTGTTTATCTGACTGTGGGTCATGATGTACACAGTGTGTCAGTGAGTGTGTTAATATTAATCTGTGTTCTCTGTCAGTGTGTTAATATTACTGAGGACAGTGGGGGTGTTTTACACTGCACAGGGTGTATCTGACTGTGGGTCATGGTATACACAGTGTGTCAGTGAGTGTGTTAATATTAATCTGTGTTCTCTGTCAGTGTGTTAATATTACTGAGGACAGCGGGGGTGTTTTACACTTCACAGTGTTTATCTGACTGTGGGTCATGATGTACACAGTGTGTCAGTGAGTGTGTTAATATTAATCTGTGTTCTCTGTCAGTGTGTTAATATTACTGAGGACAGTGGGGGTGTTTTACACTTCACAGGGTGTATCTGACTGTGGGTCATGATGTACACAGTGTGTCAGTGAGTGTGTTAATATTAATCTGTGTTCTCTGTCAGTGTGTTAATATTACTGAGGACAGTGGGGGTGTTTTACACTTCACAGGGTGTATCTGACTGTGGGTCATGATGTACACAGTGTGTCAGTGAGAGTGTTAATATTAATCTGTGTTCTCTGTCAGTGTGTTAATATTACTGAGGACAGTGGGGGTGTTTTACACTTCACAGGGTGTATCTGACTGTGGGTCATGATATACACAGTGTGTCAGTGAGTGTGTTAATATTAATCTGTGTTCTCTGTCAGTGTGTTAATATTACTGAGGACATTGGGGGTGTTTTACACTTCACAGGGTGTATCTGACTGTGGGTCATGATATACACAGTGTTTCAGTGAGTGTGTTAATATTAATCTGTGTTCTCTGTCAGTGTGTTAATATTCCTGAGGACAGTGGGGGTGTTTTACACTTCACAGGGTGTATCTGACTGTGGGTCATGATGTACACGGTGTGTCAGTGAGTGTGTTAATATTAATCTGTGTTCTCTGTCAGTGTGTTAATATTCCTGAGGACAGTGGGGGTGTTTTACACTTCACAGGGTTTATCTGACTGTGGGTCATGATGTACACAGTGTGTCAGTGAGTGTGTTAATATTAATCTGTGTTCTCTGTCAGTGTGTTAATATTACTGAGGACAGTGGGGATGTTTTACACTTCACAGGGTGTATCTGACTGTGGGTCATGATATACACAGTGTGTCAGTGAGTGTGTTAATATTAATCTGTGTTCTCTGTCAGTGTGTTAATATTCCTGAGGACAGTGGGGGTGTTTTACACTTCACAGTGTTTATCTGGCTGTGGGTCATGATGTACACAGTGTGTCAGTGAGTGTGTTAATATTAATCTGTGTTCTCTGTCAGTGTGTTAATATTCCTGAGGACAGTGGGGATGTTTTACACTTCACAGGGTGTATCTGACTGTGGGTCATGATGTACACAGTGTGTCAGTGAGTGTGTTAATATTAATCTGTGTTCTCTGTCAGTGTGTTAATATTACTGAGGACAGTGGGGGTGTTTTACACTTCACAGTGTTTATCTGACTGTGGGTCATGATGTACACAGTGTGTCAGTGAGTGTGTTAATATTAATCTGTGTTCTCTGTCAGTGTGTTAATATTCCTGAGGACAGTGGGGATGTTTTACACTTCACAGGGTTTATCTGACTGTGGGTCATGATATACACAGTGTGTCAGTGAGTGTGTTAATATTAATCTGTGTTCTCTGTCAGTGTGTTAATATTACTGAGGACAGTGGGGGTGTTTTACACTTCACAGGGTGTATCTGACTGTGAGTCATGATATACACAGTGTGTCAGTGAGTGTGTTAATATTAATCTGTGTTCTCTGTCAGTGTGTTAATATTACTGAGGACAGTAGGGTGTTTTACACTTCACAGGGTGTATCTGACTGTGGGTCATGATATACACAGTGTGTCAGTGAGTGTGTTAATATTAATCTGTGTTCTCTGTCAGTGTGTTAATATTACTGAGGACAGTGGGGGTGTTTTACACTTCACAGGGTGTATCTGACTGTGGGTCATGATATACACAGCGTGTCAGTGAGTGTGTTAATATTAATCTGTGTTCTCTGTCAGTGTGTTAATATTACTGAGGACAGTGGGGGTGTTTTACACTTCACAGGGTGTATCTGACTGTGTGTCATGATATACACAGTGTGTCAGTGAGTGTGTTAATATTAATCTGTGTTCTCTGTCAGTGTGTTAATATTACTGAGGACAGTGGGGGTGTTTTACACTTCACAGTGTTTATCTGACTGTGGGTCATGATGTACACAGTGTGTCAGTGAGTGTGTTAATATTAATCTGTGTTCTCTGTCAGTGTGTTAATATTCCTGAGGACAGTGGGGATGTTTTACACTTCACAGGGTTTATCTGACTGTGGGTCATGATATACACAGTGTGTCAGTGAGTGTGTTAATATTAATCTGTGTTCTCTGTCAGTGTGTTAATATTACTGAGGACAGTGGGGGTGTTTTACACTTCACAGGGTGTATCTGACTGTGAGTCATGATATACACAGTGTGTCAGTGAGTGTGTTAATATTAATCTGTGTTCTCTGTCAGATTGTTAATATTACTGAGGACAGTAGGGTGTTTTACACTTCACAGGGTGTATCTGACTGTGGGTCATGATATACACAGTGTGTCAGTGAGTGTGTTAATATTAATCTGTGTTCTCTGTCAGTGTGTTAATATTACTGAGGACAGTGGGGGTGTTTTACACTTCACAGGGTGTATCTGACTGTGGGTCATGATATACACAGTGTGTCAGTGAGTGTGTTAATATTAATCTGTGTTCTCTGTCAGTGTGTTAATATTACTGAGGACAGTGGGGGTGTTTTACACTTCACAGGGTGGATCTGACTGTGTGTCATGATATACACAGTGTGTCAGTGAGTGTGTTAATATTAATCTGTGTTCTCGGTCAGTGTGTTAATATTCCTGAGGACAGTGGGGGTCTTTTACACTTCACAGTGTTTATCTGACTGTGGGTCATGATGTACATAGTGTGTCAGTGAGTGTGTTAATATTAATCTGTGTTCTCTGTCAGTGTGTTAATATTACTGAGGACAGTGGGGGTGTTTTACACTTCACAGGGTTTATCTGACTGTGGGTCATGATATACACAGTGTGTCAGTGAGTGTGTTAATATTAATCTGTGTTCTCTGTCAGTGTGTTAATATTCCTGAGGACAGTGGGGGTGTTTTACACTTCACAGGGTTTATCTGACTGTGGGTCATGATGTACACAGTGTGTCAGTGAGTGTGTTAATATTAATCTGTGTTCTCTGTCAGTGTGTTAATATTACTGAGGACAGCGGGGGTGTTTTACACTTCACAGTGTTTATCTGACTGTGGGTCATGATGTACACAGTGTGTCAGTGAGTGTGTTAATATTAATCTGTGTTCTCTGTCAGTGTGTTAATATTACTGAGGACAGTGGGGGTGTTTTACACTTCACAGGGTGTATCTGACTGTGAGTCATGATATACACAGTGTGTCAGTGAGTGTGTTAATATTAATCTGTGTTCTCTGTCAGTGTGTTAATATTACTGAGGACAGTAGGGTGTTTTACACTTCACAGGGTGTATCTGACTGTGGGTCATGATATACACAGTGTGTCAGTGAGTGTGTTAATATTAATCTGTGTTCTCTGTCAGTGTGTTAATATTACTGAGGACAGTGGGGGTGTTTTACACTTCACAGGGTGTATCTGACTGTGGGTCATGATATACACAGTGTGTCAGTGAGTGTGTTAATATTAATCTGTGTTCTCTGTCAGTGTGTTAATATTACTGAGGACAGTGGGGGTGTTTTACACTTCACAGGGTGGATCTGACTGTGTGTCATGATATACACAGTGTGTCAGTGAGTGTGTTAATATTAATCTGTGTTCTCGGTCAGTGTGTTAATATTCCTGAGGACAGTGGGGGTCTTTTACACTTCACAGTGTTTATCTGACTGTGGGTCATGATGTACATAGTGTGTCAGTGAGTGTGTTAATATTAATATGTGTTCTCTGTCAGTGTGTTAATATTACTGAGGACAGTGGGGGTGTTTTACACTTCACAGGGTTTATCTGACTGTGGGTCATGATATACACAGTGTGTCAGTGAGTGTGTTAATATTAATCTGTGTTCTCTGTCAGTGTGTTAATATTCCTGAAGACAGTGGGGGTGTTTTACACTTCACAGGGTTTATCTGACTGTGGGTCATGATGTACACAGTGTGTCAGTGAGTGTGTTAATATTAATCTGTGTTCTCTGTCAGTGTGTTAATATTACTGAGGACAGCGGGGGTGTTTTACACTTCACAGTGTTTATCTGACTGTGGGTCATGATGTACACAGTGTGTCAGTGAGTGTGTTAATATTAATCTGTGTTCTCTGTCAGTGTGTTAATATTACTGAGGACAGTGGGGGTGTTTTACACTGCACAGGGAGTATCTGACTGTGGGTCATGGTATACACAGTGTGTCAGTGAGTGTGTTAATATTAATCTGTGTTCTCTGTCAGTGTGTTAATATTACTGAGGACAGCGGGGGTGTTTTACACTTCACAGTGTTTATCTGACTGTGGGTCATGATGTACACAGTGTGTCAGTGAGTGTGTTAATATTAATCTGTGTTCTCTGTCAGTGTGTTAATATTACTGAGGACAGTGGGGGTGTTTTACACTTCACAGGGTGTATCTGACTGTGGGTCATGATGTACACAGTGTGTCAGTGAGTGTGTTAATATTAATCTGTGTTCTCTGTCAGTGTGTTAATATTACTGAGGACAGTGGGGGTGTTTTACACTTCACAGGGTGTATCTGACTGTGGGTCATGATGTACACAGTGTGTCAGTGAGAGTGTTAATATTAATCTGTGTTCTCTGTCAGTGTGTTAATATTACTGAGGACAGTGGGGGTGTTTTACACTTCACAGGGTGTATCTGACTGTGGGTCATGATATACACAGTGTGTCAGTGAGTGTGTTAATATTAATCTGTGTTCTCTGTCAGTGTGTTAATATTACTGAGGACATTGGGGGTGTTTTACACTTCACAGGGTGTATCTGACTGCGGGTCATGATATACACAGTGTTTCACTGAGTGTGTTAATATTAATCTGTGTTCTCTGTCAGTGTGTTAATATTACTGAGGACAGTAGGGTGTTTTACACTTCACAGGGTGTATCTGACTGTGGGTCATGATATACACAGTGTGTCAGTGAGTGTGTTAATATTAATCTGTGTTCTCTGTCAGTGTGTTAATATTACTGAGGACAGTGGGGGTGTTTTACACTTCACAGGGTGTATCTGACTGTGGGTCATGATATACACAGCGTGTCAGTGAGTGTGTTAATATTAATCTGTGTTCTCTGTCAGTGTGTTAATATTACTGAGGACAGTGGGGGTGTTTTACACTTCACAGGGTGTATCTGACTGTGTGTCATGATATACACAGTGTGTCAGTGAGTGTGTTAATATTAATCTGTGTTCTCTGTCAGTGTGTTAATATTACTGAGGACAGTGGGGGTGTTTTACACTTCACAGTGTTTATCTGACTGTGGGTCATGATGTACACAGTGTGTCAGTGAGTGTGTTAATATTAATCTGTGTTCTCTGTCAGTGTGTTAATATTCCTGAGGACAGTGGGGATGTTTTACACTTCACAGGGTTTATCTGACTGTGGGTCATGATATACACAGTGTGTCAGTGAGTGTGTTAATATTAATCTGTGTTCTCTGTCAGTGTGTTAATATTACTGAGGACAGTGGGGGTGTTTTACACTTCACAGGGTTTATCTGGCTGTGAGTCATGATATACACAGTGTGTCAGTGAGTGTGTTAATATTAATCTGTGTTCTCTGTCAGTGTGTTAATATTACTGAGGACAGTAGGTTGTTTTACACTTCACAGGGTGTATCTGACTGTGGGTCATGATATACACAGTGTGTCAGTGAGTGTGTTAATATTAATCTGTGTTCTCTGTCAGTGTGTTAATATTACTGAGGACAGTGGGGGTGTTTTACACTTCACTTCACAGGGTGTATCTGACTGTGGGTCATGATATACACAGTGTGTCAGTGAGTGTGTTAATATTAATCTGTGTTCTCTGTCAGTGTGTTAATATTACTGAGGACAGTGGGGGTGTTTTACACTTCACAGGGTGGATCTGACTGTGTGTCATGATATACACAGTGTGTCAGTGAGTGTGTTAATATTTATCTGTGTTCTCTGTCAGTGTGTTAATATTACTGAGGACAGTGGGGATGTTTTACACTTCACAGGGTGTATCTGACTGTGGGTCATGATATACACAGTGTGTCAGTGAGTGTGTTAATATTAATCTGTGTTCTCTGTCAGTGTGTTAATATTCCTGAGGACAGTGGGGGTGTTTTACACTTCACAGGGTGTATCTGACTGTGGGTCATGATGTACACAGTGTGTCAGTGAGTGTGTTAATATTAATCTGTGTTCTCGGTCAGTGTGTTAATATTCCTGAGGACAGTGGGGGTGTTTTACACTTCACAGTGTTTATCTGACTGTGGGTCATGATGTACATAGTGTGTCAGTGAGTGTGTTAATATTAATCTGTGTTCTCTGTCAGTGTGTTAATATTACTGAGGACAGTGGGGGTGTTTTACACTTCACAGGGTTTATCTGACTGTGGGTCATGATATACACAGTGTGTCAGTGAGTGTGTTAATATTAATCTGTGTTCTCTGTCAGTGTGTTAATATTCCTGAGGACAGTGGGGGTGTTTTACACTTCACAGGGTTTATCTGACTGTGGGTCATGATGTACACAGTGTGTCAGTGAGTGTGTTAATATTAATCTGTGTTCTCTGTCAGTGTGTTAATATTACTGAGGACAGCGGGGGTGTTTTACACTTCACAGTGTTTATCTGACTGTGGGTCATGATGTACACAGTGTGTCAGTGAGTGTGTTAATATTAATCTGTGTTCTCTGTCAGTGTGTTAATATTACTGAGGACAGTGGGGGTGTTTTACACTGCACAGGGAGTATCTGACTGTGGGTCATGGTATACACAGTGTGTCAGTGAGTGTGTTAATATTAATCTGTGTTCTCTGTCAGTGTGTTAATATTACTGAGGACAGCGGGGGTGTTTTACACTTCACAGTGTTTATCTGACTGTGGGTCATGATGTACACAGTGTGTCAGTGAGTGTGTTAATATTAATCTGTGTTCTCTGTCAGTGTGTTAATATTACTGAGGACAGTGGGGGTGTTTTACACTTCACAGGGTGTATCTGACTGTGGGTCATGATGTACACAGTGTGTCAGTGAGTGTGTTAATATTAATCTGTGTTCTCTGTCAGTGTGTTAATATTACTGAGGACAGTGGGGGTGTTTTACACTTCACAGGGTGTATCTGACTGTGGGTCATGATGTACACAGTGTGTCAGTGAGAGTGTTAATATTAATCTGTGTTCTCTGTCAGTGTGTTAATATTACTGAGGACAGTGGGGGTGTTTTACACTTCACAGGGTGTATCTGACTGTGGGTCATGATATACACAGTGTGTCAGTGAGTGTGTTAATATTAATCTGTGTTCTCTGTCAGTGTGTTAATATTACTGAGGACATTGGGGGTGTTTTACACTTCACAGGGTGTATCTGACTGTGGGTCATGATATACACAGTGTTTCACTGAGTGTGTTAATATTAATCTGTGTTCTCTGTCAGTGTGTTAATATTCCTGAGGACAGTGGGGGTGTTTTACACTTCACAGGGTTTATCTGACTGTGGGTCATGATGTACACAGTGTGTCAGTGAGTGTGTTAATATTAATCTGTGTTCTCTGTCAGTGTGTTAATATTACTGAGGACAGTGGGGGTGGTTTACACTTCACAGGGTGTATCTGACTGTGGGTCATGATATACACAGTGTGTCAGTGAGTGTGTTAATATTAATCTGTGTTCTCTGTCAGTGTGTTAATATTCCTGAGGACAGTGGGGGTGTTTTACACCTCACAGGGTGTATCTGACTGTGGGTCATGATGTACACAGTGTGTCAGTGAGTGTGTTAATATTAATCTGTGTTCTCTGTCAGTGTGTTAATATTCCTGAGGACAGTGGGGGTGTTTTACACTTCACAGTGTTTATCTGACTGTGGGTCATGATGTAAATAGTGTGTCAGTGAGTGTGTTAATATTAATCTGTGTTCTCTGTCAGTGTGTTAATATTCCTGAGGACAGTGGGGGTGTTTTACACTTCACAGGGTTTATCTGACTGTGGGTCATGATATACACAGTGTGTCAGTGAGTGTGTTAATATTAATCTGTGTTCTCTGTCAGTGTGTTAATATTCCTGAGGACAGTGGGGGTGTTTTACACTTCACAGGGTTTATCTGACTGTGGGTCATGATGTACACAGTGTGTCAGTGAGTGTGTTAATATTAATCTGTGTTCTCTGTCAGTGTGTTAATATTACTGAGGAGAGCGGGGGTGTTTTACACTTCACTGTGTTTATCAGACTGTGGGTCATGATGTACACAGTGTGTAAGTGAGTGTGTTAATATTAATCTGTGTTCTCTGTCAGTGTGTTAATATTACTGAGGACAGTGGGGGTGTTTTACACAGCACAGGGAGTATCTGACTGTGGGTCATGGTATACACAGTGTGTCAGTGAGTGTGTCAATATTAATCTGTGTTCTCTGTCAGTGTGTTAATATTACTGAGGACAGCATGGGTGTTTTACACTTCACAGTGTTTATCTGACTGTGGGTCATGATGTACACAGTGTGTCAGTGAGTGTGTTAATATTAATCTGTGTTCTCTGTCAGTGTGTTAATATTACTGAGGACAGTGGTGGTGTTTTACACTTCACAGGGTGTATCTGACTGTGGGTCATGATATACACAGTGTTTCAGTGAGTGTGTTAATATTAATCTGTGTTCTCTGTCAGTGTGTTAATATTCCTGAGGACAGTGGTGGTGTTTTACACTTCACAGGGTGTATCTGACTGTGGGTCATGATGTACACGGTGTGTCAGTGAGTGTGTTAATATTAATCTGTGTTCTCTGTCAGTGTGTTAATATTCCTGAGGACAGTGGGGGTGTTTTACACTTCACAGGGTTTATCTGACTGTGGGTCATGATGTACACAGTGTGTCAGTGAGTGTGTTAATATTAATCTGTGTTCTCTGTCAGTGTGTTAATATTACTGAGGACAGTGGGGATGTTTTACACTTCACAGGGTGTATCTGACTGTGGGTCATGATATACACAGTGTGTCAGTGAGTGTGTTAATATTAATCTGTGTTCTCAGTCAGTGTGTTAATATTCCTGAGGACAGTGGGGGTGTTTTACACTTCACAGTGTTTATCTGACTGTGGGTCATGATGTACACAGTGTGTCAGTGAGTGTGTTAATATTAATCTGTGTTCTCTGTCAGTGTGTTAATATTACTGAGGACAGTGGGGGTGTTTTACACTTCACAGGGTGTATCTGACTGTGGGTCATGATGTACACAGTGTGTCAGTGAGTGTGTTAATATTAATCTGTGTTCTCTGTCAGTGTGTTAATATAGCTGAGGACAGTGGGGGTGTTTTACACTTCACAGGGTGTATCTGACTGTGGGTCATGATATACACAGTGTGTCAGTGAGTGTGTTAATATTAATTTGTGTTCTCTGTCAGTGTGTTAATATTACTGAGGACAGTGGGGGTGTTTTACACTTCACAGTGTTTATTTGACTGTGGGTCATGATGTACACAGTGTGTCAGTGAGTGTGTTAATATTAATCTGTGTTCTCTGTCAGTGTGTTAATATTCCTGAGGACAGTGGGGATGTTTTACACTTCACAGGGTTTATCTGACTGTGGGTCATGATATACACAGTGTGTCAGTGAGTGTGTTAATATTAATCTGTGTTCTCTGTCAGTGTGTTAATATTACTGAGGACAGTAGGGTGTTTTACACTTCACAGGGTGTATCTGACTGTGGGTCATGATATACACAGTGTGTCAGTGAGTGTGTTAATATTAATCTGTGTTCTCTGTCAGTGTGTTAATATTACTGAGGACAGTGGGGGTGTTTTACACTTCACAGGGTGTATCTGACTGTGGGTCATGATATACACAGTGTGTCAGTGAGTGTGTTAATATTAATCTGTGTTCTCTGTCAGTCTGTTAATATTCCTGAGGACAGTGGGGGTGTTTTACACTTCACAGGGTGTATCTGACTGTGGGTCATGATGTACACGGTGTGTCAGTGAGTGTGTTAATATTAATCTGTGTTCTCTGTCAGTGTGTTAATATTACTGAGGACAGTGGGGGTGTTTTACACTTCACAGGGTTTATCTGACTGTGGGTCATGATGTACACAGTGTGTCAGTGAGTGTGTTAATATTAATCTGTGTTCTCTGTCAGTGTGTTAATATTACTGATGACAGTGGGGATGTTTTACACTTCACAGGGTGTATCTGACTGTGGGTCATGATATACACAGTGTGTCAGTGAGTGTGTTAATATTAATCTGTGTTCTCTGTCAGTGTGTTAATATTCCTGAGGACAGTGGGGGTGTTTTACACTTCACAGGGTTTATCTGACTGTGGGTCATGATGTACACAGTGTGTCAGTGAGTGTGTTAATATTAATCTGTGTTCTCTGTCAGTGTGTTAATATTACTGATGACAGTGGGGATGTTTTACACTTCACAGGGTGTATCTGACTGTGGGTCATGATATACACAGTGTGTCAGTGAGTGTGTTAATATTAATCTGTGTTCTCTGTCAGTGTGTTAATATTCCTGAGGACAGTGGGGGTGTTTTACACTTCACAGTGTTTATCTGACTGTGGGTCATGATGTACACAGTGTGTCAGTGAGTGTGTTAATATTAATCTGTGTTCTCTGTCAGTGTGTTAATATTACTGAGGACAGTGGGGGTGTTTTACACTTCACAGTGTTTATCTGACTGTGGGTCATGATGTACACAGTGTGTCAGTGAGTGTGTTAATATTAATCTGTGTTCTCTGTCAGTGTGTTAATATTCCTGAGGACAGTGGGGATGTTTTACACTTCACAGGGTTTATCTGACTGTGGGTCATGATATACACAGTGTGTCAGTGAGTGTGTTAATATTAATCTGTGTTCTCTGTCAGTGTGTTAATATTACTGAGGACAGTGGGGGTGTTTTACACTTCACAGGGTGTATCTGACTGTGAGTCATGATATACACAGTGTGTCAGTGAGTGTGTTAATATTAATCTGTGTTCTCTGTCAGTGTGTTAATATTACTGAGGACAGTAGGGTGTTTTACACTTCACAGGGTGTATCTGACTGTGGGTCATGATATACACAGTGTGTCAGTGAGTGTGTTAATATTAATCTGTGTTCTCTGTCAGTGTGTTAATATTACTGAGGACAGTGGGGGTGTTTTACACTTCACAGGGTGTATCTGACTGTGGGTCATGATATACACAGCGTGTCAGTGAGTGTGTTAATATTAATCTGTGTTCTCTGTCAGTGTGTTAATATTACTGAGGACAGTGGGGGTGTTTTACACTTCACAGGGTGTATCTGACTGTGTGTCATGATATACACAGTGTGTCAGTGAGTGTGTTAATATTAATCTGTGTTCTCTGTCAGTGTGTTAATATTACTGAGGACAGTGGGGGTGTTTTACACTTCACAGTGTTTATCTGACTGTGGGTCATGATGTACACAGTGTGTCAGTGAGTGTGTTAATATTAATCTGTGTTCTCTGTCAGTGTGTTAATATTCCTGAGGACAGTGGGGATGTTTTACACTTCACAGGGTTTATCTGACTGTGGGTCATGATATACACAGTGTGTCAGTGAGTGTGTTAATATTAATCTGTGTTCTCTGTCAGTGTGTTAATATTCCTGAGGACAGTGGGGGTGTTTTACACTTCACAGGGTGTATCTGACTGTGAGTCATGATATACACAGTGTGTCAGTGAGTGTGTTAATATTAATCTGTGTTCTCTGTCAGTGTGTTAATATTACTGAGGACAGTAGGGTGTTTTACACTTCACAGGGTGTATCTGACTGTGGGTCATGATATACACAGTGTGTCAGTGAGTGTGTTAATATTAATCTGTGTTCTCTGTCAGTGTGTTAATATTACTGAGGACAGTGGGGGTGTTTTACACTTCACAGGGTGTATCTGACTGTGGGTCATGATATACACAGTGTGTCAGTGAGTGTGTTAATATTAATCTGTGTTCTCTGTCAGTGTGTTAATATTACTGAGGACAGTGGGGGTGTTTTACACTTCACAGGGTGGATCTGACTGTGTGTCATGATATACACAGTGTGTCAGTGAGTGTGTTAATATTTATCTGTGTTCTCTGTCAGTGTGTTAATATTACTGAGGACAGTGGGGATGTTTTACACTTCACAGGGTGTATCTGACTGTGGGTCATGATATACACAGTGTGTCAGTGAGTGTGTTAATATTAATCTGTGTTCTCTGTCAGTGTGTTAATATTCCTGAGGACAGTGGGGGTGTTTTACACTTCACAGGGTGTATCTGACTGTGGGTCATGATGTACACAGTGTGTCAGTGAGTGTGTTAATATTAATCTGTGTTCTCTGTCAGTGTGTTAATATTCCTGAGGACAGTGGGGGTGTTTTACACTTCACAGTGTTTATCTGACTGTGGGTCATGATGTACATAGTGTGTCAGTGAGTGTGTTAATATTAATCTGTGTTCTCTGTCAGTGTGTTAATATTACTGAGGACAGTGGGGGTGTTTTACACTTCACAGGGTTTATCTGACTGTGGGTCATGATATACACAGTGTGTCAGTGAGTGTGTTAATATTAATCTGTGTTCTCTGTCAGTGTGTTAATATTCCTGAGGACAGTGGGGGTGTTTTACACTTCACAGGGTTTATCTGACTGTGGGTCATGATGTACACAGTGTGTCAGTGAGTGTGTTAATATTAATCTGTGTTCTCTGTCAGTGTGTTAATATTACTGAGGACAGCGGGGGTGTTTTACACTTCACAGTGTTTATCTGACTGTGGGTCATGATGTACACAGTGTGTCAGTGAGTGTGTTAATATTAATCTGTGTTCTCTGTCAGTGTGTTAATATTACTGAGGACAGTGGGGGTGTTTTACACTGCACAGGGAGTATCTGACTGTGGGTCATGGTATACACAGTGTGTCAGTGAGTGTGTTAATATTAATCTGTGTTCTCTGTCAGTGTGTTAATATTACTGAGGACAGCGGGGGTGTTTTACACTTCACAGTGTTTATCTGACTGTGGGTCATGATGTACACAGTGTGTCAGTGAGTGTGTTAATATTAATCTGTGTTCTCTGTCAGTGTGTTAATATTACTGAGGACAGTGGGGGTGTTTTACACTTCACAGGGTGTATCTGACTGTGGGTCATGATGTACACAGTGTGTCAGTGAGTGTGTTAATATTAATCTGTGTTCTCTGTCAGTGTGTTAATATTACTGAGGACAGTGGGGGTGTTTTACACTTCACAGGGTGTATCTGACTGTGGGTCATGATGTACACAGTGTGTCAGTGAGAGTGTTAATATTAATCTGTGTTCTCTGTCAGTGTGTTAATATTACTGAGGACAGTGGGGGTGTTTTACACTTCACAGGGTGTATCTGACTGTGGGTCATGATATACACAGTGTGTCAGTGAGTGTGTTAATATTAATCTGTGTTCTCTGTCAGTGTGTTAATATTACTGAGGACATTGGGGGTGTTTTACACTTCACAGGGTGTATCTGACTGTGGGTCATGATATACACAGTGTTTCACTGAGTGTGTTAATATTAATCTGTGTTCTCTGTCAGTGTGTTAATATTCCTGAGGACAGTGGGGGTGTTTTACACTTCACAGGGTTTATCTGACTGTGGGTCATGATGTACACAGTGTGTCAGTGAGTGTGTTAATATTAATCTGTGTTCTCTGTCAGTGTGTTAATATTACTGAGGACAGTGGGGGTGGTTTACACTTCACAGGGTGTATCTGACTGTGGGTCATGATATACACAGTGTGTCAGTGAGTGTGTTAATATTAATCTGTGTTCTCTGTCAGTGTGTTAATATTCCTGAGGACAGTGGGGGTGTTTTACACCTCACAGGGTGTATCTGACTGTGGGTCATGATGTACACAGTGTGTCAGTGAGTGTGTTAATATTAATCTGTGTTCTCTGTCAGTGTGTTAATATTCCTGAGGACAGTGGGGGTGTTTTACACTTCACAGTGTTTATCTGACTGTGGGTCATGATGTAAATAGTGTGTCAGTGAGTGTGTTAATATTAATCTGTGTTCTCTGTCAGTGTGTTAATATTCCTGAGGACAGTGGGGGAGTTTTACACTTCACAGGGTTTATCTGACTGTGGGTCATGATATACACAGTGTGTCAGTGAGTGTGTTAATATTAATCTGTGTTCTCTGTCAGTGTGTTAATATTCCTGAGGACAGTCGGGGTGTTTTACACTTCACAGGGTTTATCTGACTGTGGGTCATGAAGTACACAGTGTGTCAGTGAGAGTGATAATATTAATCTGTGTTCTCTGTCAGTGTGTTAATATTACTGAGGACAGCGGGGGTGTTTTACACTTCACAGTGTTTATCAGACTGTGGGTCATGATGTACACAGTGTGTCAGTGAGTGTGTTAATATTAATCTGTGTTCTCTGTCAGTGTGTTAATATTACTGAGGACAGTGGGGGTGTTTTACACAGCACAGGGAGTATCTGACTGTGGGTCATGGTATACACAGTGTGTCAGTGAGTGTGTCAATATTAATCTGTGTTCTCTGTCAGTGTGTTAATATTACTGAGGACAGCATGGGTGTTTTACACTTCACAGTGTTTATCTGACTGTGGGTCATGATGTACACAGTGTGTCAGTGAGTGTGTTAATATTAATCTGTGTTCTCTGTCAGTGTGTTAATATTACTGAGGACAGTGGTGGTGTTTTACACTTCACAGGGTGTATCTGACTGTGGGTCATGATATACACAGTGTTTCAGTGAGTGTGTTAATATTAATCTGTGTTCTCTGTCAGTGTGTTAATATTCCTGAGGACAGTGGTGGTGTTTTACACTTCACAGGGTGTATCTGACTGTGGGTCATGATGTACACGGTGTGTCAGTGAGTGTGTTAATATTAATCTGTGTTCTCTGTCAGTGTGTTAATATTCCTGAGGACAGTGGGGGTGTTTTACACTTCACAGGGTTTATCTGACTGTGGGTCATGATGTACACAGTGTGTCAGTGAGTGTGTTAATATTAATCTGTGTTCTCTGTCAGTGTGTTAATATTACTGAGGACAGTGGGGATGTTTTACACTTCACAGGGTGTATCTGACTGTGGGTCATGATATACACAGTGTGTCAGTGAGTGTGAAAATATTAATCTGTGTTCTCAGCAGTGTGTTAATATTCCTGAGGACAGTGGGGGTGTTTTACACTTCACAGTGTTTATCTGACTGTGGGTCATGATGTACACAGTGTGTCAGTGAGTGTGTTAATATTAATCTGTGTTCTCTGTCAGTGTGTTAATATTACTGAGGACAGTGGTGGTGTTTTACACTTCACAGGGTGTATCTGACTGTGGGTCATGATGTACACAGTGTGTCAGTGAGTGTGTTAATATTAATCTGTGTTCTCTGTCAGTGTGTTAATATAGCTGAGGACAGTGGGGGTGTTTTACACTTCACAGGGTGTATCTGACTGTGGGTCATGATATACACAGTGTGTCAGTGAGTGTGTTAATATTAATCTGTGTTCTCTGTCAGTGTGTTAATATTACTGAGGACAGTGGGGGTGTTTTAAACTTCACAGTGTTTATCTGACTGTGGGTCATGATGTACACAGTGTGTCAGTGAGTGTGTTAATATTAATCTGTGTTCTCTGTCAGTGTGTTAATATTCCTGAGGACAGTGGGGATGTTTTACACTTCACAGGGTTTATCTGACTGTGGGTCATGATATACACAGTGTGTCAGTGAGTGTGTTAATATTAATCTGTGTTCTCTGTCAGTGTGTTAATATTACTGAGGACAGTAGGGTGTTTTACACTTCACAGGGTGTATCTGACTGTGGGTCATGATATACACAGTGTGTCAGTGAGTGTGTTAATATTAATCTGTGTTCTCTGTCAGTGTGTTAATATTACTGAGGACAGTGGGGGTGTTTTACACTTCACAGGGTGTATCTGACTGTGGGTCATGATATACACAGTGTGTCAGTGAGTGTGTTAATATTAATCTGTGTTCTCTGTCAGTGTGTTAATATTACTGAGGACAGTGGGGATGTTTTACACTTCACAGGGTGTATCTGACTGTGGGTCATGATATACACAGTGTGTCAGTGAGTGTGTTAATATTAATCTGTGTTCTCTGTCAGTGTGTTAATATTACTGAGGACAGTGGGGGTGTTTTACACTTCACAGGGTGGATCTGACTGTGGGTCATGATATACACAGTGTGTCAGTGAGTGTGTTAATATTTATCTGTGTTCTCTGTCAGTGTGTTAATATTACTGAGGACAGTGGGGATGTTTTACACTTCACAGGGTGTATCTGACTGTGGGTCATGATATACACAGTGTGTCAGTGAGTGTGTTAATATTAATCTGTGTTCTCTGTCAGTGTGTTAATATTCCTGAGGACAGTGGGGGTGTTTTACACTTCACAGGGTGTATCTGACTGTGGGTCATGATGTACACAGTGTGTCAGTGAGTGTGTTAATATTAATCTGTGTTCTCTGTCAGTGTGTTAATATTCCTGAGGACAGTGGGGGTGTTTTACACTTCACAGTGTTTATCTGACTGTGGGTCATGATGTACACAGTGTGTCAGTGAGTGTGTTAATATTAATCTGTGTTCTCTGTCAGTGTGTTAATATTACTGAGGACAGTGGGGGTGTTTTACACTTCACAGGGTGTATCTGACTGTGGGTCATGATGTACACAGTGTGTCAGTGAGTGTGTTAATATTAATCTGTGTTCTCTGTCAGTGTGTTAATATAGCTGAGGACAGTGGGGGTGTTTTACACTTCACAGGGTGTATCTGACTGTGGGTCATGATATACACAGTGTGTCAGTGAGTGTGTTAATATTAATCTGTGTTCTCTGTCAGTGTGTTAATATTACTGAGGACAGTGGGGGTGTTTTACACTTCACTGTGTTTATCTGACTGTGGGTCATGATGTACACAGTGTGTCAGTGAGTGTGTTAATATTAATCTGTTTTCTCTGTCAGTGTGTTAATATTCCTGATGACAGTGGGGATGTTTTACACTTCACAGGGTGTATCTGACTGTGGGTCATGATATACACAGTGTGTCAGTGAGTGTGTTAATATTAATCTGTGTTCTCTGTCAGTGTGTTAATATTACTGAGGACAGTAGGGTGTTTTACACTTCACAGGGTGTATCTGACTGTGGGTCATGATATACACAGTGTGTCAGTGAGTGTGTTAATATTAATCAGTGTTCTCTGTCAGTGTGTTAATATTACTTAGGACAGTGGGGGTGTTTTACACTTCACAGGGTGTATCTGAGTGTGGGTCATGATATACACAGTGTGTCAGTGAGTGTGTTAATATTAATCTGTGTTCTCTGTCAGTGTGTTAATATTACTGAGGACAGTGGGGATGTTTTACACTTCACAGGGTGTATCTGACTGTGGGTCATGATATACACAGTGTGTCAGTGAGTGTGTTAATATTAATCTGTGTTCTCTGTCAGTGTGTTAATATTACTGAGGACAGTGGGGGTGTTTTACACTTCACAGGGTGGATCTGACTGTGGGTCATGATATACACAGTGTGTCAGTGAGTGTGTTAATATTTATCTGTGTTCTCTGTCAGTGTGTTAATATTACTGAGGACAGTGGGGATGTTTTACACTTCACAGGGTGTATCTGACTGTGGGTCATGATATACACAGTGTGTCAGTGAGTGTGTTAATATTAATCTGTGTTCTCTGTCAGTGTGTTAATATTCCTGAGGACAGTGGGGGTGTTTTACACTTCACAGGGTGTATCTGACTGTGGGTCATGATGTACACAGTGTGTCAGTGAGTGTGTTAATATTAATCTGTGTTCTCTGTCAGTGTGTTAATATTCCTGAGGACAGTGGGGGTGTTTTACACTTCACAGTGTTAATCTGACTGTGGGTCATGATGTACACAGTGTGTCAGTGAGTGTGTTAATATTAATCTGTGTTCTCTGTCAGTGTGTTAATATTACTGAGGACAGTGGGGGTGTTTTACACTTCACAGGGTTTATCTGACTGTGGGTCATGATATACACAGTGTGTCAGTGAGTGTGTTAATATTAATCTGTGTTCTCTGTCAGTGTGTTAATAGTCCTGAGGACAGTGGGGGTGTTTTACACTCCACAGTGTTTATCTGACTGTGGGTCATGATGTACACAGTGTGTCAGTGAGTGTGTTAATATTAATCTGTGTTCTCTGTCAGTGTGTTAATATTACTGAGGGCAGCGGGGGTGTTTTACACTTCACAGTGTTTATCTGACTGTGGGTCATGATGTACACAGTGTGTCAATGAGTGTGTTAATATTAATCTGTGTTCTCTGTCAGTGTGTTAATATTACTGAGGACAGTGGGGGTGCTTTACACTGCACAGGGTGTATCTGACTGTGGGTCATGGTATACACAGTGTGTCAGTGAGTGTGTTAATATTAATCTGTGTTCTCTGTCAGTGTGTTAATATTACTGAGGACAGCGGGGGTGTTTTACACTTCACAGTATTTATCTGACTGTGGGTCATGATGTACACAGTGTGTCAGTGAGTGTGTTAATATTAATCTGTGTTCTCTGTCAGTGTGTTAATATTACTGAGGACAGTGGGGGTGTTTTACACTTCACAGGGTGTATCTGACTGTGGGTCATGATGTACACAGTGTGTCAGTGAGTGTGTTAATATTAATCTGTGTTCTCTGTCAGTGTGTTAATATTACTGAGGACAGTGGGGGTGTTTTACACTTCACAGGGTGTATCTGACTGTGGGTCATGATGTACACAGTGTGTCAGTGAGAGTGTTAATATTAATCTGTGTTCTCTGTCAGTGTGTTAATATTACTGAGGACAGTGGGGGTGTTTTACACTTCACAGGGTGTATCTGACTGTGGGTCATGATATACACAGTGTGTCAGTGAGTGTGTTAATATTAATCTGTGTTCTCTGTCAGTGTGTTAATATTCCTGAGGACAGTGGGGGTGTTTTACACTTCACAGGGTGTATCTGACTGTGGGTCATGATGTACACGGTGTGTAAGTGAGTGTGTTAATATTAATCTGTGTTCTCTGTCAGTGTGTTAATATTCCTGAGGACAGTGGGGGTGTTTTGCACTTCACAGGGTTTATCTGACTGTGGGTCATGATGTACACAGTGTGTCAGTGAGTGTGTTAATATTAATCTGTGTTCTCTGTCAGTGTGTTAATATTCCTGAGGACAGTGGGGATGTTTTACACTTCACAGGGCTTATCTGACTTTGGGTCATGATATACACAGTGTGTCAGTGAGTGTGTTAATATTAATCTGTGTTCTCTGTCAGTGTGTTAATATTACTGAGGACAGTGGGGGTGTTTTACACTTCACAGGGTGTATCTGACTGTGAGTCATGATATACACAGTGTGTCAGTGAGTGTGTTAATATTAATCTGTGTTCGCTGTCAGTGTGTTAATATTACTGAGGACAGTGGGGGTGTTTTACACTTCACAGGGTGTATCTGACTGTGGGTCATGATATACACAGTGTGTCAGTGAGTGTGTTAATATTAATCTGTGTTCTCTGTCAGTGTGTTAATATTACTGAGGACAGTGGGGGTGTTTTACACTTCACAGGGTGTATCTGACTGTGGGTCATGATATACACAGTGTGTCAGTGAGTGTGTTAATATTAATCTGTGTTCTCTGTCAGTGTGTTAATATTACTGAGGACAGTGGGGGTGTTTTACACTTCACAGGGTGGATCTGACTGTGTGTCATGATATACACAGTGTGTCAGTGAGTGTGTTAATATTTATCTGTGTTCTCTGTCAGTGTGTTAATATTACTGAGGACAGTGGGGATGTTTGACACTTCACAGGGTGTATCTGACTGTGGGTCATGATATACACAGTGTGTCAGTGAGTGTGTTAATATTAATCTGTGTTCTCTGTCAGTGTGTTAATATTCCTGAGGACAGTGGGGGTGTTTTACACTTCACAGGGTGTATCTGACTGTGGGTCATGATGTACACAGTGTGTCAGTGAGTGTGTTAATATTAATCTGTGTTCTCTGTCAGTGTGTTAATATTCCTGAGGACAGTGGGGGTGTTTTACACTTCACAGTGTTTATCTGACTGTGGGTCATGATGTACATAGTGTGTCAGTGAGTGTGTTAATATTAATCTGTGTTCTCTGTCAGTGTGTTAATATTACTGAGGACAGTGGGGGTGTTTTACACTTCACAGGGTTTATCTGACTGTGGGTCATGATATACACAGTGTGTCAGTGAGTGTGTTAATATTAATCTGTGTTCTCTGTCAGTGTGTTAATATTCCTGAGGACAGTGGGGGTGTTTTACACTTCACAGGGTTTATCTGACTGTGGGTCATGATGTACACAGTGAGTCAGTGAGTGTGTTAATATTAATCTGTGTTCTCTGTCAGTGTGTTAATATTACTGAGGACAGCGGGGGTGTTTTACACTTCACAGTGTTTATCTGACTGTGGGTCATGATGTACACAGTGTGTCAGTGAGTGTGTTAATATTAATCTGTGTTCTCTGTCAGTGTGTTAATATTACTGAGGACAGTGGGGGTGTTTTACACTGCACAGGGAGTATCTGACTGTGGGTCATGGTATACACAGTGTGTCAGTGAGTGTGTTAATATTAATCTGTGTTCTCTGTCAGTGTGTTAATATTACTGAGGACAGCGGGGGTGTTTTACACTTCACAGTGTTTATCTGACTGTGGGTCATGATGTACACAGTGAGTCAGTGAGTGTGTTAATATTAATCTGTGTTCTCTGTCAGTGTGTTAATATTACTGAGGACAGTGGGGGTGTTTTACACTTCACAGGGTGTATCTGACTGTGGGTCATGATGTACACAGTGTGTCAGTGAGTGTGTTAATATTAATCTGTGTTCTCTGTCAGTGTGTTAATATTACTGAGGACAGTGGGGGTGTTTTACACTTCACAGGGTGTATCTGACTGTGGGTCATGATGTACACAGTGTGTCAGTGAGAGTGTTAATATTAATCTGTGTTCTCTGTCAGTGTGTTAATATTACTGAGGACAGTGGGGGTGTTTTACACATCACAGGGTGTATCTGACTGTGGGTCATGATGTACACAGTGTGTCAGTGAGTGTGTTAATATTAATCTGTGTTCTCTGTCAGTGTGTTAATATTACTGAGGACATTGGGGGTGTTTTACACTTCACAGGGTGTATCTGACTGTGGGTCATGATATACACAGTGTTTCAGTGAGTGTGTTAATATTAATCTGTGTTCTCTGTCAGTGTGTTAATATTCCTGAGGACAGTGGGGGTGTTTTACACTTCACAGGGTGTATCTGACTGTGGGTCATGATGTACACGGTGTGTCAGTGAGTGTGTTAATATTAATCTGTGTTCTCTGTCAGTGTGTTAATATTCCTGAGGACAGTGGGGGTGTTTTACACCTCACAGGGTTTATCTGACTGTGGGTCATGATATACACAGTGTGTCAGTGAGTGTGTTAATATTAATCTGTGTTCTCTGTCAGTGTGTTAATATTCCTGAGGACAGTGGGGGTGTTTTACACTTCACAGGGTTTATCTGACTGTGGGTCATGATGTACACAGTGTGTCAGTGAGTGTGTTAATATTAATCTGTGTTCTCTGTCAGTGTGTTAATATTACTGAGGACAGCGGGGGTGTTTTACACTTCACAGTGTTTATCTGACTGTGGGTCATGATGTACACAGTGTGTCAGTGAGTGTGTTAATATTAATCTGTGTTCTCTGTCAGTGTGTTAATATTCCTGAGGACAGTGGGGGTGTTTTACACTTCACAGGGTGTATCTGACTGTGGGTCATGATGTACACGGTGTGTCAGTGAGTGTGTTAATATTAATCTGTGTTCTCTGTCAGTGTGTTAATATTCCTGAGGACAGTGGGGGTGTTTTACACCTCACAGGGTTTATCTGACTGTGGGTCATGATATACACAGTGTGTCAGTGAGTGTGTTAATATTAATCTGTGTTCTCTGTCAGTGTGTTAATATTCCTGAGGACAGTGGGGGTGTTTTACACTTCACAGGGTTTATCTGACTGTGGGTCATGATGTACACAGTGTGTCAGTGAGTGTGTTAATATTAATCTGTGTTCTCTGTCAGTGTGTTAATATTACTGAGGACAGCGGGGGTGTTTTACACTTCACAGTGTTTATCTGACTGTGGGTCATGATGTACACAGTGTGTCAGTGAGTGTGTTAATATTAATCTGTGTTCTCTTTCAATGTGTTAATATTACTGAGGACAGTGGGGGTGTTTTACAATGCACAGGGAGTATCTGACTGTGGGTCATGGTATACACAGTGTGTCAGCGAGTGTGTCAATATTAATCTGTGTTCTCTGTCAGTGTGTTAATATTACTGAGGACAGCATGGGTGTTTTACACTTCACAGTGTTTATCTGACTGTGGGTCATGATGTACACAGTGTGTCAGTGAGTGTGTTAATATTAATCTGTGTTCTCTGTCAGTGTGTTAATATTACTGAGGACAGTGGGGGTGTTTTACACTTCACAGGGTGTATCTGACTGTGGGTCATGATGTACACAGTGTGTCAGTGAGAGTGTTAATATTAATCTGTGTTCTCTGTCAGTGTGTTAATATTACTGAGGACAGTGGGGGTGTTTTACACTTCACAGGGTGTATCTGACTGTGGGTCATGATGTACACAGTGTGTCAGTGAGTGTGTTAATATTAATCTGTGTTCTCTGTCAGTGTGTTAATATTACTGAGGACATTGGGGGTGTTTTACACTTCACAGGGTGTATCTGACTGTGGGTCATGATATACACAGTGTTTCAGTGAGTGTGTTAATATTAATCTGTGTTCTCTGTCAGTGTGTTAATATTCCTGAGGACAGTGGGGGTGTTTTACACTTCACAGGGTGTATCTGACTGTGGGTCATGATGTACACGGTGTGTCAGTGAGTGTGTTAATATTAATCTGTGTTCTCTGTCAGTGTGTTAATATTCCTGAGGACAGTGGGGGTGTTTTACACCTCACAGGGTTTATCTGACTGTGGGTCATGATATACACAGTGTGTCAGTGAGTGTGTTAATATTAATCTGTGTTCTCTGTCAGTGTGTTAATATTCCTGAGGACAGTGGGGGTGTTTTACACTTCACAGGGTTTATCTGACTGTGGGTCATGATGTACACAGTGTGTCAGTGAGTGTGTTAATATTAATCTGTGTTCTCTGTCAGTGTGTTAATATTACTGAGGACAGCGGGGGTGTTTTACACTTCACAGTGTTTATCTGACTGTGGGTCATGATGTACACAGTGTGTCAGTGAGTGTGTTAATATTAATCTGTGTTCTCTTTCAATGTGTTAATATTACTGAGGACAGTGGGGGTGTTTTACAATGCACAGGGAGTATCTGACTGTGGGTCATGGTATACACAGTGTGTCAGCGAGTGTGTCAATATTAATCTGTGTTCTCTGTCAGTGTGTTAATATTACTGAGGACAGCATGGGTGTTTTACACTTCACAGTGTTTATCTGACTGTGGGTCATGATGTACACAGTGTGTCAGTGAGTGTGTTAATATTAATCTGTGTTCTCTGTCAGTGTGTTAATATTACTGAGGGCAGTGGGGGTGTTTTACAGTTCACAGGGTGTATCTGACTGTGGGTCATGATGTACACAGTGTGTCAGTGAGTGTGTTAATATTAATCTGTGTTCTCTGTCAGTGTGTTAATATTACTGAGGACAGTGGGGGTGTTTTACACTTCACAGGGTGTATCTGACTGTGGGTCATGATGTACACAGTGTGTCAGTGAGAGTGTTAATATTAATCTGTGTTCTCTGTCAGTGTGTTAATATTACTGAGGACAGTGGGGGTGTTTTACACTTCACAGGGTGTATCTGACTGTGGGTCATGATATACACAGTGTGTCAGTGAGTGTGTTAATATTAATCTGTGTTCTCTGTCAGTGTGTTAATATTACTGAGGACATTGGGGGTGTTTTACACTTCACAGGGTGTATCTGACTGTGGGTCATGATATACACAGTGTTTCAGTGAGTGTGTTAATATTAATCTGTGTTCTCTGTCAGTGTGTTAATATTCCTGAGGACAGTGGGGGTGTTTTACACTTCACAGGGTGTATCTGACTGTGGGTCATGATGTACACGGTGTGTCAGTGAGTGTGTTAATATTAATCTGTGTTCTCTGTCAGTGTGTTAATATTCCTGAGGACAGTGGGGGTGTTTTACACTTCACAGGGTTTATCTGACTGTGGGTCATGATGTACACAGTGTGTCAGTGAGTGTGTTAATATTAATCTGTGTTCTCTTTCAATGTGTTAATATTACTGAGGACAGTGGGGGTGTTTTACACTTCACTGTGTTTATCTGACTGTGGGTCATGATGTACACAGTGTGTCAGTGAGTGTGTTAATATTAATCTGTTTTCTCTGTCAGTGTGTTAATATTCCTGATGACAGTGGGGATGTTTTACACTTCACAGGGTTTATCTGACTGTGGGTCATGATATACACAGTGTGTCAGTGAGTGTGTTAATATTAATCTGTGTTCTCTGTCAGTGTGTTAATATTACTGAGGACAGTAGGGTGTTTTACACTTCACAGGGTGTATCTGACTGTGGGTCATGATATACACAGTGTGTCAGTGAGTGTGTTAATATTAATCTGTGTTCTCTGTCAGTGTGTTAATATTACTGAGGACAGTGGGGGTGTTTTACACTTCACAGGGTGTATCTGAGTGTGGGTCATGATATACACAGTGTGTCAGTGAGTGTGTTAATATTAATCTGTGTTCTCTGTCAGTGTGTTAATATTACTGAGGACAGTGGGGATGTTTTACACTTCACAGGGTGTATCTGACTGTGGGTCATGATATACACAGTGTGTCAGTGAGTGTGTTAATATTAATCTGTGTTCTCTGTCAGTGTGTTAATATTACTGAGGACAGTGGGGGTGTTTTACACTTCACAGGGTGGATCTGACTGTGGGTCATGATATACACAGTGTGTCAGTGAGTGTGTTAATATTTATCTGTGTTCTCTGTCAGTGTGTTAATATTACTGAGGACAGTGGGGATGTTTTACACTTCACAGGGTGTATCTGACTGTGGGTCATGATATACACAGTGTGTCAGTGAGTGTGTTAATATTAATCTGTGTTCTCTGTCAGTGTGTTAATATTCCTGAGGACAGTGGGGGTGTTTTACACTTCACAGGGTGTATCTGACTGTGGGTCATGATGTACACAGTGTGTCAGTGAGTGTGTTAATATTAATCTGTGTTCTCTGTCAGTGTGTTAATATTCCTGAGGACAGTGGGGGTGTTTTACACTTCACAGTGTTAATCTGACTGTGGGTCATGATGTACACAGTGTGTCAGTGAGTGTGTTAATATTAATCTGTGTTCTCTGTCAGTGTGTTAATATTACTGAGGACAGTGGGGGTGTTTTACACTTCACAGGGTTTATCTGACTGTGGGTCATGATATACACAGTGTGTCAGTGAGTGTGTTAATATTAATCTGTGTTCTCTGTCAGTGTGTTAATAGTCCTGAGGACAGTGGGGGTGTTTTACACTCCACAGTGTTTATCTGACTGTGGGTCATGATGTACACAGTGTGTCAGTGAGTGTGTTAATATTAATCTGTGTTCTCTGTCAGTGTGTTAATATTACTGAGGGCAGCGGGGGTGTTTTACACTTCACAGTGTTTATCTGACTGTGGGTCATGATGTACACAGTGTGTCAATGAGTGTGTTAATATTAATCTGTGTTCTCTGTCAGTGTGTTAATATTACTGAGGACAGTGGGGGTGCTTTACACTGCACAGGGTGTATCTGACTGTGGGTCATGGTATACACAGTGTGTCAGTGAGTGTGTTAATATTAATCTGTGTTCTCTGTCAGTGTGTTAATATTACTGAGGACAGCGGGGGTGTTTTACACTTCACAGTGTTTATCTGACTGTGGGTCATGATGTACACAGTGTGTCAGTGAGTGTGTTAATATTAATCTGTGTTCTCTGTCAGTGTGTTAATATTACTGAGGACAGTGGGGGTGTTTTACACTTCACAGGGTGTATCTGACTGTGGGTCATGATGTACACAGTGTGTCAGTGAGTGTGTTAATATTAATCTGTGTTCTCTGTCAGTGTGTTAATATTACTGAGGACAGTGGGGGTGTTTTACACTTCACAGGGTGTATCTGACTGTGGGTCATGATGTACACAGTGTGTCAGTGAGAGTGTTAATATTAATCTGTGTTCTCTGTCAGTGTGTTAATATTACTGAGGACAGTGGGGGTGTTTTACACTTCACAGGGTGTATCTGACTGTGGGTCATGATATACACAGTGTGTCAGTGAGTGTGTTAATATTAATCTGTGTTCTCTGTCAGTGTGTTAATATTCCTGAGGACAGTGGGGGTGTTTTACACTTCACAGGGTGTATCTGACTGTGGGTCATGATGTACACGGTGTGTCAGTGAGTGTGTTAATATTAATCTGTGTTCTCTGTCAGTGTGTTAATATTCCTGAGGACAGTGGGGGTGTTTTACACTTCACAGGGTTTATCTGACTGTGGGTCATGATGTACACAGTGTGTCAGTGAGTGTGTTAATATTAATCTGTGTTCTCTGTCAGTGTGTTAATATTCCTGAGGACAGTGGGGATGTTTTACACTTCACAGGGCTTATCTGACTTTGGGTCATGATATACACAGTGTGTCAGTGAGTGTGTTAATATTAATCTGTGTTCTCTGTCAGTGTGTTAATATTACTGAGGACAGTGGGGGTGTTTTACACTTCACAGGGTGTATCTGACTGTGAGTCATGATATACACAGTGTGTCAGTGAGTGTGTTAATATTAATCTGTGTTCGCTGTCAGTGTGTTAATATTACTGAGGACAGTGGGGGTGTTTTACACTTCACAGGGTGTATCTGACTGTGGGTCATGATATACACAGTGTGTCAGTGAGTGTGTTAATATTAATCTGTGTTCTCTGTCAGTGTGTTAATATTACTGAGGACAGTGGGGGTGTTTTACACTTCACAGGGTGTATCTGACTGTGGGTCATGATATACACAGTGTGTCAGTGAGTGTGTTAATATTAATCTGTGTTCTCTGTCAGTGTGTTAATATTACTGAGGACAGTGGGGGTGTTTTACACTTCACAGGGTGGATCTGACTGTGTGTCATGATATACACAGTGTGTCAGTGAGTGTGTTAATATTTATCTGTGTTCTCTGTCAGTGTGTTAATATTACTGAGGACAGTGGGGATGTTTGACACTTCACAGGGTGTATCTGACTGTGGGTCATGATATACACAGTGTGTCAGTGAGTGTGTTAATATTAATCTGTGTTCTCTGTCAGTGTGTTAATATTCCTGAGGACAGTGGGGGTGTTTTATACTTCACAGGGTGTATCTGACTGTGGGTCATGATGTACACAGTGTGTCAGTGAGTGTGTTAATATTAATCTGTGTTCTCTGTCAGTGTGTTAATATTCCTGAGGACAGTGGGGGTGTTTTACACTTCACAGTGTTTATCTGACTGTGGGTCATGATGTACATAGTGTGTCAGTGAGTGTGTTAATATTAATCTGTGTTCTCTGTCAGTGTGTTAATATTACTGAGGACAGTGGGGGTGTTTTACACTTCACAGGGTTTATCTGACTGTGGGTCATGATATACACAGTGTGTCAGTGAGTGTGTTAATATTAATCTGTGTTCTCTGTCAGTGTGTTAATATTCCTGAGGACAGTGGGGGTGTTTTACACTTCACAGGGTTTATCTGACTGTGGGTCATGATGTACACAGTGAGTCAGTGAGTGTGTTAATATTAATCTGTGTTCTCTGTCAGTGTGTTAATATTACTGAGGACAGCGGGGGTGTTTTACACTTCACAGTGTTTATCTGACTGTGGGTCATGATGTACACAGTGTGTCAGTGAGTGTGTTAATATTAATCTGTGTTCTCTGTCAGTGTGTTAATATTACTGAGGACAGTGGGGGTGTTTTACACTGCACAGGGAGTATCTGACTGTGGGTCATGGTATACACAGTGTGTCAGTGAGTGTGTTAATATTAATCTGTGTTCTCTGTCAGTGTGTTAATATTACTGAGGACAGCGGGGGTGTTTTACACTTCACAGTGTTTATCTGACTGTGGGTCATGATGTACACAGTGAGTCAGTGAGTGTGTTAATATTAATCTGTGTTCTCTGTCAGTGTGTTAATATTACTGAGGACAGTGGGGGTGTTTTACACTTCACAGGGTGTATCTGACTGTGGGTCATGATGTACACAGTGTGTCAGTGAGTGTGTTAATATTAATCTGTGTTCTCTGTCAGTGTGTTAATATTACTGAGGACAGTGGGGGTGTTTTACACTTCACAGGGTGTATCTGACTGTGGGTCATGATGTACACAGTGTGTCAGTGAGAGTGTTAATATTAATCTGTGTTCTCTGTCAGTGTGTTAATATTACTGAGGACAGTGGGGGTGTTTTACACTTCACAGGGTGTATCTGACTGTGGGTCATGATGTACACAGTGTGTCAGTGAGTGTGTTAATATTAATCTGTGTTCTCTGTCAGTGTGTTAATATTACTGAGGACATTGGGGGTGTTTTACACTTCACAGGGTGTATCTGACTGTGGGTCATGATATACACAGTGTTTCAGTGAGTGTGTTAATATTAATCTGTGTTCTCTGTCAGTGTGTTAATATTCCTGAGGACAGTGGGGGTGTTTTACACTTCACAGGGTGTATCTGACTGTGGGTCATGATGTACACGGTGTGTCAGTGAGTGTGTTAATATTAATCTGTGTTCTCTGTCAGTGTGTTAATATTCCTGAGGACAGTGGGGGTGTTTTACACCTCACAGGGTTTATCTGACTGTGGGTCATGATATACACAGTGTGTCAGTGAGTGTGTTAATATTAATCTGTGTTCTCTGTCAGTGTGTTAATATTCCTGAGGACAGTGGGGGTGTTTTACACTTCACAGGGTTTATCTGACTGTGGGTCATGATGTACACAGTGTGTCAGTGAGTGTGTTAATATTAATCTGTGTTCTCTGTCAGTGTGTTAATATTACTGAGGACAGCGGGGGTGTTTTACACTTCACAGTGTTTATCTGACTGTGGGTCATGATGTACACAGTGTGTCAGTGAGTGTGTTAATATTAATCTGTGTTCTCTTTCAATGTGTTAATATTACTGAGGACAGTGGGGGTGTTTTACAATGCACAGGGAGTATCTGACTGTGGGTCATGGTATACACAGTGTGTCAGCGAGTGTGTCAATATTAATCTGTGTTCTCTGTCAGTGTGTTAATATTACTGAGGACAGCATGGGTGTTTTACACTTCACAGGGTTTATCTGACTGTGGGTCATGATGTACACAGTGTGTCAGTGAGTGTGTTAATATTAATCTGTGTTCTCTGTCAGTGTGTTAATATTACTGAGGGCAGTGGGGGTGTTTTACAGTTCACAGGGTGTATCTGACTGTGGGTCATGATGTACACAGTGTGTCAGTGAGTGTGTTAATATTAATCTGTGTTCTCTGTCAGTGTGTTAATATTACTGAGGACAGTGGGGGTGTTTTACACTTCACAGGGTTTATCTGACTGTGGGTCATGATGTACACAGTGTGTCAGTGAGAGTGTTAATATTAATCTGTGTTCTCTGTCAGTGTGTTAATATTACTGAGGACAGTGGGGGTGTTTTACACTTCACAGGGTGTATCTGACTGTGGGTCATGATATACACAGTGTGTCAGTGAGTGTGTTAATATTAATCTGTGTTCTCTGTCAGTGTGTTAATATTACTGAGGACATTGGGGGTGTTTTACACTTCACAGGGTGTATCTGACTGTGGGTCATGATATACACAGTGTTTCAGTGAGTGTGTTAATATTAATCTGTGTTCTCTGTCAGTGTGTTAATATTCCTGAGGACAGTGGGGGTGTTTTACACTTCACAGGGTGTATCTGACTGTGGGTCATGATGTACACGGTGTGTCAGTGAGTGTGTTAATATTAATCTGTGTTCTCTGTCAGTGTGTTAATATTCCTGAGGACAGTGGGGGTGTTTTACACTTCACAGGGTGTATCTGACTGTGGGTCATGATGTACACAGTGTGTCAGTGAGTGTGTTAATATTAATCTGTGTTCTCTGTCAGTGTGTTAATATTGCTGAGGACAGTGGGGGTGTTTTAAACTTCACAGGGTGTATCTGACTGTGGGTCATGATGTACACAGTGTGTCAGTGAGTGTGTTAATATTAATCTGTGTTCTCTGTCAGTGTGTTAATATTCCTGATGACAGTGGGGATGTTTTACACTTCACAGGGTTTATCTGACTGTGGGTCATGATATACACAGTGTGTCAGTGAGAGTGTTAATATTAATCTGTGTTCCCTGTCAGTGTGTGAATATTCCTGAGGACAGTGGGGGTGTTTTACACTTCACAGGGTGTATCTGACTGTGGGTGATGATGTACACGGTGTGTCAGTGAGTGTGTTAATATTAATCTGTGTTCTCTGTCAGTGTGTTAATATTACTGAGGACAGAGGTGATGTTTTACACTTCACAGGGTGTATCTGACTGTGGGTCATGATGTACACAGTGTGTCAGTGAGTGTGTTAATATTAATCTGTGTTCTCTGTCAGTGTGTTAATATTACTGAGGACAGTGGGGGTGTTTTACACTTCACAGGGTGTATCTGACTGTGGGTCATGATGTACACAGTGAGTCAGTGAGTGTGTTAATATTAATCTGTGTTCTCTGTCAGTGTGTTAATATTACTGAGGACAGTGGGGGTGTTTTACACTTCACAGGGTGTATCTGACTGTGGGTCATGATATACACAGTGTGTCAGTGAGTCTGTTAATATTAATCTGTGTTCTCTGTCAGTGTGTTAATATTACTGAGGACAGTGGGGGTGTTTTACACTTCACAGGGTGTATCTGACTGTGGGTCATGATATACACAGTGTGTCAGTGAGTGTGTTAATATTAATCTGTGTTCTCTGTCAGTGTGTTAATATTCCTGAGGACAGTGGGGGTGTTTTACACTTCACAGGGTGTATCTGACTGTGGGTCATGATATACACAGTGTGTCAGTGAGTCTGTTAATATTAATCTGTGTTCTCTGTCAGTGTGTTAATATTACTGAGGACAGTGGGGGTGTTTTACACTTCACAGGGTGTATCTGACTGTGGGTCATGATGTACACAGTGAGTCAGTGAGTGTGTTAATATTAATCTGTGTTCTCTGTCGGTGTGTTAATATTGCTGAGGACAGTGGGGGTGTTTTACACTTCACAGGGTGTACCTGACTGTGGATCATGATATACACAGTGAGTCAGTGAGTCTGTTAATATTAATCTGTGTTCTCTGTCAGTGTGTTAATATTGCTGAGGACAGTGGCGGTGTTTTACACTTCACAGGGTGTATCTGACTGTGGGTCATGATATACACAGTGTGTCAGTGAGTGTGTTAATATTAATCTGTGTTCTCTGTCAGTGTGTTAATATTACTGAGGACAGTGGGGATGTTTTACACTTCACAGGGTTTATCTGACTGTGGGTCATGATGTACACAGTGTGTCAGTGAGTGTGTTAATATTAATCTGTGTTCTCTGTCAGTGTGTTAATATTCCTGAGGACAGTGGGGGTGTTTTACACTTTTGCAGGGTGTATCTGACTGTGGATCATGATATACACAGTGTGTCAGTGAGTCTGTTAATATTAATCTGTGTTCTCTGTCAGTGTGTTAATATTACTGAGGACAGTGGGGGTGTTTTACACTTCACAGGGTTTATCTGACTGTGGGTCATGATGTACACAGTGTGTCAGTGAGTGTGTTAATATTAATCTGTGTTCTCTGTCAGTGTGTTAATATTACTGAGGACAGCGGGGGTGTTTTACACTTCACAGTGTTTATCTGACTGTGGGTCATGATGTACACAGTGTGTCAGTGAGTGTGTTAATATTAATCTGTGTTCTCTGTCAGTGTGTTAATATTACTGAGGACAGTGTGGGTGTTTTACACTGCACAGGGAGTATCTGACTGTGGGTCATGGTATACACAGTGTGTCAGTGAGTGTGTTAATATTAATCTGTGTTCTCTGTCAGTGTGTTAATATTACTGAGGACAGCATGGGTGTTTTACACTTCACAGTGTTTATCTAACTGTGGGTCATGATGTACACAGTGTGTCAGTGAGTGTGTTAATATTAATCTTTGTTCTCTGTCAGTGTGTTAATATTACTGAGGACAGTGGGGGTGTTTTACACTTCACAGGGTGTATCTGACTGTGGGTCATGATGTACACAGTGTGTCAGTGAGTGTGTTAATATTAATCTGTGTTCTCTGTCAGTGTGTTAATATTACTGAGGACAGTGGGGGTGTTTTACACTTCACAGGGTGTATCTGACTGTGGGTCATGATGTACACAGTGTGTCAGTGAGAGTGTTAATATTAATCTGTGTTCTCTGTCAGTGTGTTAATATTACTGAGGACAGTGGGGGTGTTTTACACTTCACAGGGTGTATCTGACTGTGGGTCATGATATACACAGTGTGTCAGTGAGTGTGTTAATATTAATCTGTGTTCTCTGTCAGTGTGTTAATATTACTGAGGACATTGGGGGTGTTTTACACTTCACAGGGTGTATCTGACTGTGGGTCATGATGTACACAGTGTGTCAGTGAGTGTGTTAATATTAATCTGTGTTCTCTGTCAGTGTGTTAATATTACTGAGGACAGTGGGGGTGTTTTACACTTCACAGGGTGTATCTGACTGTGGGTCATGATGTACACGGTGTGTCAGTGAGTGTGTTAATATTAATCTGTGTTCTCTGTCAGTGTGTTAATATTCCTGAGGACAGTGGGGGTGTTTTACACTTCACAGTGTTTATCTGACTGTGGGTCATGATGTACACAGTGTGTCAGTGAGTGTGTTAATATTAATCTGTGTTCTCTGTCAGTGTGTTAATATTACTGAGGACAGTGGGGGTGTTTTACACTTCACAGGGTTTATCTGACTGTGGGTCATGATATACACAGTGTGTCAGTGAGTGTGTTAATATTAATCTGTGTTCTCTGTCAGTGTGTTAATATTACTGAGGACAGTGGGGGTGTTTTACACTTCACAGGGTTTATCTGACTGTGGGTCATGATATACACAGTGTGTCAGTGAGTGTGTTAATATTAATCTGTGTTCTCTGTCAGTGTGTTAATATTACTGAGGACAGTGGGGGTGTTTTACACTTCACAGGGTGTATCTGACTGTGGGTCATGATGTACACAGTGTGTCAGTGAGAGTGTTAATATTAATCTGTGTTCTCTGTCAGTGTGTTAATATTGCTGAGGACAGTTGGGGTGTTTTACACTTCACAGGGTGTATCTGACTGTGGGTCATGATGTACAGAGTGTGTCAGTGAGTGTGTTAATATTAATCTGTGTTCTCTGTCAGTGTGTTAATATTACTGAGGACAGTGGGGGTGTTTTACACTTCACAGGGTTTATCTGACTGTGGGTCATGATATACACAGTGTGTCAGTGAGAGTGTTAATATTAATCTGTGTTCCCTGTCAGTGTGTGAATATTCCTGAGGACAGTGGGGGTGTTTTACACTTCACAGGGTGTATCTGACTGTGGGTCATGATGTACACGGTGTGTCAGTGAGTGTGTTAATATTAATCTGTGTTCTCTGTCAGTGTGTTAATATTACTGAGGACAGAGGGGATGTTTTACACTTCACAGGGTGTATCTGACTGTGGGTCATGATGTACACAGTGTGTCAGTGAGTGTGTTAATATTAATCTGTGTTCTCTGTCAGTGTGTTAATATTACTGAGGACAGTGGGGGTGTTTTACACTTCACAGGGTGTATCTGACTGTGGGTCATGATGTACACAGTGAGTCAGTGAGTGTGTTAATATTAATCTGTGTTCTCTGTCAGTGTGTTAATATTACTGAGGACAGTGGGGGTGTTTTACACTTCACAGGGTGTATCTGACTGTGGGTCATGATATACACAGTGTGTCAGTGAGTCTGTTAATATTAATCTGTGTTCTCTGTCAGTGTGTTAATATTACTGAGGACAGTGGGGGTGTTTTACACTTCACAGGGTGTATCTGACTGTGGGTCATGATATACACAGTGTGTCAGTGAGTGTGTTAATATTAATCTGTGTTCTCTGTCAGTGTGTTAATATTCCTGAGGACAGTGGGGGTGTTTTACACTTCACAGGGTGTATCTGACTGTGGGTCATGATATACACAGTGTGTCAGTGAGTCTGTTAATATTAATCTGTGTTCTCTGTCAGTGTGTTAATATTACTGAGGACATTGGGGGTGTTTTACACTTCACAGGGTGTATCTGACTGTGGGTCATGATATACACAGTGTGTCAGTGAGTGTGTTAATATTAATCTGTGTTCTCTGTCAGTGTGTTAATATTCCTGAGGACAGTGGGGGTGTTTTACACTTCACAGGGTGTATCTGACTGTGGATCATGATATACACAGTGTGTCAGTGAGTCTGTTAATATTAATCTGTGTTCTCTGTCAGTGTGTTAATATTGCTGAGGACAGTGGGGGTGTTTTACACTTCACAGGGTGTATCTGACTGTGGGTCATGATATACACAGTGTGTCAGTGAGTGTGTTAATATTAATCTGTGTTCTCTGTCAGTGTGTTAATATTACTGAGGACAGTGGGGGTGTTTTACACTTCACAGGGTTTATCTGACTGTGGGTCATGATGTACACAGTGTGTCAGTGAGTGTGTTAATATTAATCTGTGTTCTCTGTCAGTGTGTTAATATTCCTGAGGACAGTGGGGGTGTTTTACACTTCACAGGGTGTATCTGACTGTGGATCATGATATACACAGTGTGTCAGTGAGTCTGTTAATATTAATCTGTGTTCTCTGTCAGTGTGTTAATATTGCTGAGGACAGTGGGGGTGTTTTACACTTCACAGGGTGTATCTGACTGTGGGTCATGATATACACAGTGTGTCAGTGAGTGTGTTAATATTAATCTGTGTTCTCTGTCAGTGTGTTAATATTACTGAGGACAGTGGGGGTGTTTTACACTTCACAGGGTTTATCTGACTGTGGGTCATGATGTACACAGTGTGTCAGTGAGTGTGTTAATATTAATCTGTGTTCTCTGTCAGTGTGTTAATATTACTGAGGACAGTGGGGGTGTTTTACATTTCACAGGGTGTTTCTGACTGTGGGTCATGATATACACAGTGTGTCAGTGAGTGTGTTAATATTAATCTGTGTTCTCTGTCAGGTGTTAATATTACTGAGGACAGTGGGGGTGTTTTACACTTCACAGGGTGTCTCTGACTGTGGGTCATGATATACACAGTGTGTCAGTGAGTGTGTTAATATTAATCTGTGTTCTCTGTCAGTGTGTTAATATTACTGAGGACAGCGGGGATGTTTTACACTTCACAGGGTGTATCTGACTGTGGGTCATGATATACACAGTGTGTCAGTGAGTGTGTTAATATTAATCTGTGTTCTCTGTCAGTGTGTTAATATTACTGAGGACAGTGGGGGTGTTTTACACTTCACAGGGTTTATCTGACTGTGGGTCATGATGTACACCGTGTGTCAGTGAGTGTGTTAATATTAATCTGTGTTCTCTGTCAGTGTGTTAATATTACTGAGGACAGTGGGGGTGTTTTACACTTCACAGGGTGTATCTGACTGTGGGTCATGATATACACAGTGTGTCAGTGAGTGTGTTAATATTTATCTGTGTTCTCTGTCAGTGTGTTAATATTACTGAGGACAGTGGGGATGTTTTACTCTTCACAGGGTGTATCTGACTGTGGGTCATGATGTACACAGTGTGTCAGTGAGTGTGTTAATATTAATCTGTTTTCTCTGTCAGTGTGTTAATATTACTGAGGACAGTGGGGGTGTTTTACACTTCACAGGGTGTATCTGACTGTGGGTCATGATGTACACAGTGTGTCAGTGAGTGTGTTAATATTAATCTGTGTACTCTGTCAGTGTGTTAATATTACTGAGGACAGTGGGGGTGTTTTACACTTCACAGGGTGTATCTGATGTGAGTCATGATGTACACAGTGTGTCAGTGAGTGTCTTAATATTAATCTGTGTTCTCTGTCAGTTTGTTAATATTACTGAGGACAGTGGGGTGTTTTACACTTCACAGGGTGTATCTGACTGTGAGTCATGATGTACACAGAGTGTCAGTGAGTGTGTTAATATTAATCTGTATTCTCTGTCAGTGAGTTAATATTCCTGAGGACAGTGGGGGTGTTTTACACTTCACAGGGTGTATCTGACTGTGGGTCATGATATACACAGTGTGTCAGTGAGTGTGTTAATATTAATCTGTGTTCTCTGTCAGTGTGTTAATATTACTGAGGACAGTGGGGATGTTTTACACTTCACAGGGTTTATCTGACTGTGGGTCATGATATACACAGTGTGTCAGTGAGTGTGTTAATATTAATCTGTGTTCTCTGTCAGTGTGTTAATATTGCTGAGGACAGTGGGGGTGTTTTACACTTCACAGAGTGTATCTGACTGTGGGTCATGATATACACAGTGTGTCAGTGAGTGTGTTAATATTAATCTGTGTTCTCTGTCAGTGTGTTAATATTGCTGAGGACAGTGGGGGTGTTTTACACTTCACCGGGTGTATCTGACTGTGGGTCATGATGTACACAGTGTGTCAGTGAGTGTGTTAATATTAATCTGTGTTCTCTGTCAGTGTGTTAATATTCCTGAGGACAGTGGGGGTGTTTTACACTTCACAGGGTGTATCTGACTGTGGGTCATGATGTACACAGTGTGTCAGTGAGTGTGTTAATATTAATCTGTGTTCTCTGTCAGAGTGTTAATATTACTGAGGACAGTGGGGGTGTTTTACACTTCACAGGGTTTATCTGACTGTGGGTCATGATGTACACAGTGTGTCAGTGAGTGTGTTATTATTAATCTGTGTTCTCTGTCAGTGTGTTAATATTACTGGGGACAGTGGGGGTGTTTTACACTTCACAGGGTGTATCTGACTGTGGGTCATGATATACACAGTGTGTCAGTGAGTGTGTTAATATTAATCTGTGTTCTCTGTCAGTGTGTTAATATTACTGAGGACAGTGGGGATGTTTTACACTTCACCGGGTGTATCTGACTGTGGGTCATGATATACACATTGTGTCAGTGAGTGTGTTAATATTAATCTGTGCTCTCTGTCAGTGTGTTAATATTCCTGAGGACAGTGGGGGTGTTTTATACTTCACAGGGTGTATCTGACTGTGGGTCATGATATACATAGTGTGTCAGTGAGTCTGTTAATATTAACCTGTGTTCTCTGTCAGTGTGTTAATATTACTGAGGACAGTGGGGGTGTTTTACACTTCACAGGGTGTATCTGACTGTGGGTCATGATGCACACAGTGTGTCAGTGAGTGTGTTAATATTAATCTGTGTTCTCTGTCAGTGTGTTAATATTACTGAGGACAGTGGGGTGTTTTACACTTCACAGGGTGTATCTGACTGTGAGTCATGATGTACACAGTGTGTCAGTGAGTGTGTTAATATTAATCTGTGTTCTCTGTCAGTGTGTTAATATTCCTGAGGACAGTGGGGGTGTTTTACACCTCACAGGGTGTATCTGACTGTGGGTCATGATATACACAGTGTGTCAGTGAGTGTGTTAATATTAATATGTGTTCTCTGTCAGTGTGTTAATATTCCTGAGGACAGTGGGGGTGTTTTACACCTCACAGGGTGTATCTGACTGTGGTTCATGATATACACAGTGTGTCAGTGAGTGTGTTAATATTAATCTGTGTTCTCTGTCATTGTGTTAATATTACTGAGGACAGTGGGGGTGTTTTACACTTCACAGGGTGTATCTGACTGTGGGTCATGATATTCACAGTGCGTCAGTGAGTGTGTTAATATTAATCTGTGTTCTCTGTCAGTGTGTTAATATTACTGAGGACAGTGGGGGTGTTTTACACTTCACAGGGTGTATCTGACTGTGGGTCATGATATACACAGTGTGTCAGTGAGTGTGTTAATATTAATCTGTGTTCTCTGTCAGTGTGTTAATATTCCTGAGGACAGTGGGGGTGTTTTACACTTCACAGGGTGTATCTGACTGTGGGTCATGATATACACAGTGTGTCAGTGAGTGTGTTAATATTAATCTGTGTTCTCTGTCAGTGTGTTAATATTACTGAGGACAGTGGGGATGTTTTACACTTCACAGGGTGTATCTGACTGTGCGTCATGATATACACAGTGTGTCAGTGAGTGTGTTAATATTAATCTGTGTTCTCTGTCAGTGTGTTAATATTACTGAGGACAGCGGGGGTGTTTTACACTTCACAGGGTTTATCTGACTGTGGGTCATGATATACACAGTGTGTCAGTGAGTGTGTTAATATTAATCTGTGTTCTCTGTCAGTGTGCTAATATTACCGAGGACAGTGGGGGTGTTTTACACTTCACAGGGTGTATCTGACTATGGGTCATGATATACACAGTGTGTCAGTGAGTGTGTTAATATTAATCTGTGTTCCCTGTCAGTGTTTTAATATTGCTGAGGACAGTGGGGGTGTTTTACACTTCACAGGGTGTATCTGACTGTGGGTCATGATGTACACAGTGTGTCAGTGAGTGTGTTAATATTAATCTGTGTTCTCTGTCAGTGTGTTAATATTGCTGAGGACAGTGGGGGTGTTTTACACTTCACAGGGTGTATCTGACTGTGGGTCATGATATACACAGTGTGTCAGTGAGTGTGTTAATATTAATCTGTGTTCTCTGTCAGTGTGTTAATATTACTGAGGACAGCGGGGGTGTTTTACACTTCACAGGGTTTATCTGACTGTGGGTCATGATATACACAGTGTGTCAGTGAGTGTGTTAATATTAATCTGTGTTCTCTGTCAGTGTGCTAATATTACTGAGGACAGTGGGGGTGTTTTACACTTCACAGGGTGTATCTGACTATGGGTCATGATATACACAGTGTGTCAGTGAGTGTGTTAATATTAATCTGTGTTCTCTGTCAGTGTTTTAATATTGCTGAGGACAGTGGGGGTGTTTTACACTTCACAGGGTGTATCTGACTGTGGGTCATGATGTACACAGTGTGTCAGTGAGTGTGTTAATATTAATCTGTGTTCTCCGTCAGTGTGTTAATATTGCTGAGGACAGTGGGGGTGTTTTACACTTCTCAGGGTGTATCTGACTGTGGGTCATGATATACACAGTGTGTCAGTGAGTGTGTTAATATTAATCTGTGTTCCCTGTCAGTGTGTTAATATTACTGAGGACAGTGGGGGTGTTTTACACTTCACAGGGTGTATCTGACTGTGGGTCATGATGTACACAGTGTGTCAGTGAGTGTGTTAATATTAATCTGTGTTCTCTGTCAGTGTGTTAATATTGCTGAGGACAGTGGGGGTGTTTTACACTTCACAGGGTGTATCTGACTGTGGGTCATGATATACAGAGTGTGTCAGTGAGTGTGTTAATATTAATCTGTGTTCTCTGTCAGTGTGTTAATATTCCTGAGGACAGTGGGGATGTTTTACACTTCACAGGGTGTATCTGACTGTGCGTCATGATATACACAGTGTGTCAGTGAGTGTGTTAATATTAATCTGTGTTCTCTGTCAGTGTGTTAATATTACTGAGGACAGCGGGGGTGTTTTACACTTCACAGGGTTTATCTGACTGTGGGTCATGATATACACAGTGTGTCAGTGAGTGTGTTAATATTAATCTGTGTTCTCTGTCAGTGTGTTAATATTGCTGAGGACAGTGGGGGTGTTTTACACTTCACAGGGTGTATCTGACTGTGGGTCATGATGTACACAGTGTGTCAGTGAGTGTGTTAATATTAATCTGTGTTCTCTGTCAGTGTGTTAATATTGCTGAGGACAGTGGGGGTGTTTTACACTTCTCAGGGTGTATCTGACTGTGGGTCATGATATACACAGTGTGTCAGTGAGTGTGTTAATATTAATCTGTGTTCCCTGTCAGTGTGTTAATATTACTGAGGACAGTGGGGGTGTTTTACACTTCACAGGGTGTATCTGACTGTGGGTCATGATGTACACAGTGTGTCAGTGAGTGTGTTAATATTAATCTGTGTTCTCTGTCAGTGTGTTAATATTGCTGAGGACAGTGGGGGTGTTTTACACTTCACAGGGTGTATCTGACTGTGGGTCATGATATACAGAGTGTGTCAGTGAGTGTGTTAATATTAATCTGTGTTCTCTGTCAGTGTGTTAATATTACTGAGGACAGTGGGGGTGTTTTACACTTCACAGTGTTTATCTGACTGTGGGTCATGATGTACACAGTGAGTCAGTGAGTGTGTTAATATTAATCTGTGTTCTCTGTCAGTGTGTTAATATTACTGAGGACAGAGGGGATGTTTTACACTTCACAGGGTGTATCTGACTGTGGGTCATGATGTACACAGTGTGTCAGTGAGTGTGTTAATATTAATCTGTGTTCTCTGTCAGTGTGTTAATATTACTGAGGACAGTGGGGGTGTTTTACACTTCACAGGGTGTATCTGACTGTGGGTCATGATGTACACAGTGAGTCAGTGAGTGTGTTAATATTAATCTGTGTTCTCTGTCATTGTGTTAATATTACTGAGGACAGTGGGGGTGTTTTACACTTCACAGGGTGTATCTGACTGTGGATCATGATATGCACAGTGTGTCAGTGAGTCTGTTAATATTAATCTGTGTTCTCTGTCAGTGTGTTAATATTACTGAGGACAGTGGGGGTGTTTTACACTTCACAGGGTGTATCTGACTGTGGGTCATGATATACACAGTGTGTCAGTGAGTGTGTTAATATTAATCTGTGTTCTCTGTCAGTGTGTTAATATTCCTGAGGACAGTGGGGGTGTTTTACACTTCACAGGGTGTATCTGACTGTGGGTCATGATATACACAGTGTGTCAGTGAGTCTGTTAATATTAAACTGTGTTCTCTGTCAGTGTGTTAATATTACTGAGGACAGTGGGGGTGTTTTACACTTCACATGGTGTATCTGACTGTGGGTCATGATATACACAGTGTGTCAGTGAGTGTGTTAATATTAATCTGTGTTCTCTGTCAGTGTGTTAATATTCCTGAGGACAGTGGGGGTGTTTTACACTTCACAGTGTGTATCTGACTGTGGATCATGATATACACAGTGTGTCAGTGAGTCTGTTAATATTAATCTGTGTTCTCTGTCAGTGTGTTAATATTACTGAGGACAGTGGGGGTGTTTTACACTTCACAGGGTGTATCTGACTGTCGGTCATGATATACACAGTGTGTCAGTGAGTGTGTTAATATTAATCTGTGTTCTCTGTCAGTGTGTTAATATTACTGAGGACAGTGGGGGTGTTTTACACTTCACAGGGTTTATCTGACTGTGGGTCATGATGTACACAGTGTGTCAGTGAGTGTGTTAATATTAATCTGTGTTCTCTGTCAGTATGTTAATATTCCTGAGGACAGTGGGGGTGTTTTACACTTCACAGGGTGTATCTGACTGTGGGTCATGATATACAGAGTGTGTCAGTGAGTGTGTTAATATTAATCTGTGTTCTCTGTCAGTGTGTTAATATTACTGAGGACAGTGGGGGTGTTTTACACTTCACAGTGTTTATCTGACTGTGGGTCATGATGTACACAGTGTGTCAGTGAGTGTGTTAATATTAATCTGTGTTCTCTGTCAGTGTGTTAATATTCCTGATGACAGTGGGGATGTTTTACACTTCACAGGGTTTATCTGACTGTGGGTCATGATATACACAGATTGTCAGTGAGAGTGTTAATATTAATCTGTGTTCCCTGTCAGTGTGTTAATATTCCTGAGGACAGTGGGGGTGTTTTACACTTCACAGGGTGTATCTGACTGTGGGTCATGATGTACACGGTGTGTCAGTGAGTGTGTTAATATTAATCTGTGTTCTATGTCAGTGTGTTAATATTACTGAGGACAGAGGGGATGTTTTACACTTCACAGGGTGTATCTGACTGTGGGTCATGATGTACACAGTGTGTCAGTGAGTGTGTTAATATTAATCTGTGTTCTCTGTCAGTGTGTTAATATTACTGAGGACAGTGGGGGTGTTTTACACTTCACAGGGTGTATCTGACTGTGGGTCATGATATACACAGTGTGTCAGTGAGTGTGTTAATATTAATCTGTGTTCTCTGTCAGTGTGTTAATATTCCTGAGGACAGTGGGGGTGTTTTACACTTCACAGGGTGTATCTGACTGTGGGTCATGATATACACAGTGTGTCAGTGAGTGTGTTAATATTAATCTGTGTTCTCTGTCAGTGTGTTAATATTACTGAGGACAGTGGGGATGTTTTACACTTCACAGGGTGTATCTGACTGTGCGTCATGTTATACACAGTGTGTCAGTGAGTGTGTTAATATTAATCTGTGTTCTCTGTCAGTGTGTTAATATTCCTGAGGACAGCGGGGGTGTTTTACACTTCACAGGGTGTATCTGACTGTGGGTCATGATATACACAGTGTGTCAGTGAGTGTGTTAATATTAATCTGTGTTCTCTGTCAGTGTGTTAATATTGCTGAGGACAGTGGGGGTGTTTTACACTTCCCAGGGTGTATCTGACTGTGGGTCATGATATACACAGTGTGTCAGTGAGTGTGTTAATATTAATCTGTGTTCCCTGTCAGTGTGTTAATATTACTGAGGACAGTGGGGGTGTTTTACACTTCACAGGGTGTATCTGACTGTGGGTCATGATGTACACAGTGTGTCAGTGAGTGTGTTAATATTAATCTGTGTTCTCTGTCAGTGTGTTAATATTGCTGAGGACAGTGGGGGTGTTTTACACTTCACAGGGTGTATCTGACTGTGGGTCATGATATACAGAGTGTGTCAGTGAGTGTGTTAATATTAATCTGTGTTCTCTGTCAGTGTGTTAATATTACTGAGGACAGTGGGGGTGTTTTACACTTCACAGTGTTTATCTGACTGTGGGTCATGATGTACACAGTGTGTCAGTGAGTGTGTTAATATTAATCTGTGTTCTCTGTCAGTGTGTTAATATTCCTGATGACAGTGGGGATGTTTTACACTTCACAGGGTTTATCTGACTGTGGGTCATGATATACACAGTGTGTCAGTGAGAGTGTTAATATTAATCTGTGTTCCCTGTCACTGTGTTAATATTCCTGAGGACAGTGGGGGTGTTTTACACTTCACAGGGTGTATCTGACTGTGGGTCATGATGTACACGGTGTGTCAGTGAGTGTGTTAATATTAATCTGTGTTCTCTGTCAGTGTGTTAATATTACTGAGGACAGAGGGGATGTTTTACACTTCACAGTGTGTATCTGACTGTGGGTCATGATGTACACAGTGTGTCAGTGAGTGTGTTAATATTAATCTGTGTTCTCTGTCAGTGTGTTAATATTACTGAGGACAGTGGGGGTGTTTTACACTTCACAGGGTGTATCTGACTGTGGGTCATGATGTACACAGTGAGTCAGTGAGTGTGTTAATATTAATCTGTGTTCTCTGTCCGTGTGTTAATATTACTGAGGACAGTGGGGGTGTTTTACACTTCACAGGGTGTATCTGACTGTGGATCATGATATACACAGTGTGTCAGTGAGTCTGTTAATATTAATCTGTGTTCTCTGTCAGTGTGTTAATATTACTGAGGACAGTGGGGGTGTTTTACACTTCACAGGGTGTATCTGACTATGGGTCATGATATACACAGTGTGTCAGTGAGTGTGTTAATATTAATCTGTGTTCTCTGTCAGTGTGTTAATATTCCTGAGGACAGTGGGGGTGTTTTACACTTCACAGGGTGTATCTGACTGTGGGTCATGATATACACAGTGTGTCAGTGAGTGTGTTAATATTAATCTGTGTTCTCTTTCAGTGTGTTAATATTACTGAGGACAGTGGGGGTGTTTTACACTTCACAGGGTGTATCTGACTGTGGGTCATGATATACACAGTGTGTCAGTGAGTGTGTTAATATTAATCTGTGTTCTCTGTCAGTGTGTTAATATTCCTGAGGACAGTGGGGGTGTTTTACACTTCACAGGGTGTATCTGACTGTGGATCATGATATACACAGTGTGTCAGTGAGTCTGTTAATATTAATCTGTGTTCTCTGTCAGTGTGTTAATATTACTGAGGACAGTGGGGGTGTTTTACACCTCACAGGGTGTATCTGACTGTGGTTCATGATATACACAGTGTGTCAGTGAGTGTGTTAATATTAATCTGTGTTCTCTGTCATTGTGTTAATATTACTGAGGACAGTGGGGGTGTTTTACACTTCACAGGGTTTATCTGACTGTGGGTCATGATGTACACAGTGTGTCAGTGAGTGTGTTAATATTAATCTGTGTTCTCTGTCAGTATGTTAATATTCCTGAGGACAGTGGAGGTGTTTTACACTTCACAGGGTGTATCTGACTGTGGGTCATGATATACAGAGTGTGTCAGTGAGTGTGTTAATATTAATCTGTGTTCTCTGTCAGTGTGTTAATATTACTGAGGACAGTGGGGGTGTTTTACACTTCACAGTGTTTATCTGACTGTGGGTCATGATGTACACAGTGTGTCAGTGAGTGTGTTAATATTAATCTGTGTTCTCTGTCAGTGTGTTAATATTCCTGATGACAGTGGGGATGTTTTACACTTCACAGGGTTTATCTGACTGTGGGTCATGATATACACAGTGTGTCAGTGAGAGTGTTAATATTAATCTGTGTTCCCTGTCAGTGTGTTAATATTCCTGAGGACAGTGGGGGTGTTTTACACTTCACAGGGTGTATCTGACTGTGGGTCATGATATACACAGTGTGTCAGTGAGTCTGTTAATATTAATCTGTGTTCTCTGTCAGTGTGTTAATATTACTGAGGACAGTGGGGGTGTTTTACACTTCACAGGGTGTATCTGACTGTGGATCATGATATACACAGTGTGTCAGTGAGTCTGTTAATATTAATCTGTGTTCTCTGTCAGTGTGTTAATATTGCTGAGGACAGTGGGGGTGCTTTACACTTCACAGGGTGTATCTGACTGTGGGTCATGATATACACAGTGTGTCAGTGAGTGTGTTAATATTAATCTGTGTTCTCTGTCAGTGTGTTAATATTACTGAGGACAGTGGGGGTGTTTTACACTTCACAGGGTTTATCTGACTGTGGGTCATGATGTACACAGTGTGTCAGTGAGTGTGTTAATATTAATCTGTGTTCTCTGTCAGTGTGTTAATATTACTGAGGACAGTGGGGGTGTTTTACACTTCACAGGGTGTATCTGACTGTGGGTCATGATATACACAGTGTGTCAGTGAGTGTGTTAATATTAATCTGTGTTCTCTGTCAGGTGTTAATATTACTGAGGACAGTGGGGGTGTTTTACACTTCACAGGGTGTATCTGACTGTGGGTCATGATATACACAGTGTGTCAGTGAGTGTGTTAATATTAATCTGTGTTCTCTGTCAGTGTGTTAATATTACTGAGGACAGCGGGGATGTTTTACACTTCACAGGGTGTATCTGACTGTGGGTCATGATGTACACAGTGTGTCAGTGAGTGTGTTAATATTAATCTGTGTTCTCTGTCAGTGTGTTAATACTACTGAGGACAGTGGGGGTGTTTTACACTTCACAGGGTTTATCTGACTGTGGGTCATGATATACACAGTGTGTCAGTGAGTGTGTTAATATTACTCTGTGTTCTCTGTCAGTGTGTTAATATTACTGAGGACAGTGGGGATGTTTTACTCTTCGCAGGGTGTATCTGACTGTGGGTCATGATGTACACAGTGTGTCAGTGAGTGTGTTAATATTAATCTGTGTTCTCTGTCAGTGTGTTAATATTACTGAGGACAGTGGGGGTGTTTTACACTTCACAGGGTGTATCTGACTGTGGGTCATGATGTACACAGTGTGTCAGTGAGTGTGTTAATATTAATCTGTGTACTCTGTCAGTGTGTTAATATTACTGAGGACAGTGGGGGTGTTTTACACTTCACAGGGTGTATCTGATGTGAGTCATGATGTACACAGTGTGTCAGTGAGTGTCTTAATATTAATCTGTGTTCTCTGTCAGTGTGTTAATATTACTGAGGACAGTGGGGTGTTTTACACTTCACAGGGTGTATCTGACTGTGAGTCATGATGTACACAGTGTGTCAGTGAGTGTGTTAATATTAATCTGTGTTCTCTGTCAGTGTGTTAATATTCCTGAGGACAGTGGGGGTGTTTTACACTTCACAGGGTGTATCTGACTGTGGGTCATGATATACACAGTGTGTCAGTGAGTGTGTTAATATTAATCTGTGTTCTCTGTCAGTGTGTTAATATTACTGAGGACAGTGGGGATGTTTTACACTTCACAGGGTTTATCTGACTGTGGGTCATGATATACACAGTGTGTCAGTGAGTGTGTTAATATTAATCTGTGTTCTCTGTCAGTGTGCTAATATTACTGAGGACAGTGGGGTTGTTTTTCACTTCACAGGGTGTATCTGACTGTGGGTCATGACATACACATTGTGTCAGTGAGTGTGTTAATATTAATCTGTGTTCTCTGTCAGTGTGTTAATATTGCTGAGGACAGTGGGGGTGTTTTACACTTCACAGGGTGTATCTGACTGTGTGTCATGATGTACACAGTGTGTCAGTGAGTGTGTTAATATTAATCTGTGTTCTCTGTAAGTGTGTTAATATTGCTGAGGACAGTGGGGGTGTTTTACACTTCACAGGGTGTATCTGACTGTGGGTCATGATGTACACAGTGTGTCAGTGAGTGTGTTAATATTAATCTGTGTTCTCTGTCAGTGTGTTAATATTACTGAGGACAGTGGGGGTGTTTTACACTTCACAGGGTGTATCTGACTGTGGGTCATGATGTACACAGTGTGTCAGTGAGTGTGTTAATATTAATCTGTGTTCTCTGTCAGAGTGTTAATATTACTGAGGACAGTGGGGGTGTTTTACACTTCACAGGGTTTATCTGACTGTGGGTCATGAAGTACTCAGTGTGTCAGTGAGTGTGTTAATATTAATCTGTGTTCTCTGTCAGTGTGTTAATATTACTGAGGACAGTGGGGATGTTTTTCACTTCACCGGGTGTATCTGACTGTGGGTCATGATATACACAGTGTGTCAGTGAGTGTGTTAATATTAATCTGTGTTCTCTGTCAGTGTGTTAATATTCCTGAGGACAGTGGGGGTGTTTTACACTTCACAGGGTGTATCTGACTGTGGGTCATGATATACATAGTGTGTCAGTGAGTGTGTTAATATTAATCTGTGTTCTCTGTCAGTGTGTTAATATTACTGAGGACAGTGGGGGTGTTTTACACTTCACAGGGTGTATCTGACTGTGGGTGATGATGTACACAGTGTGTCAGTGAGTGTGTTAATATTAATCTGTGTTCTCTGTCAGTGTGTTAATATTACTGAGGACAGTGGGGGTGTTTTACACTTCACAGGGTGTATCTGACTGTGGATCATGATATACACAGTGTGTCAGTGAGTCTGTTAATATTAATCTGTGTTCTCTGTCAGTGTGTTAATATTACTGAGGACAGTGGGGGTGTTTTACACTTCACAGGGTGTATCTGACTATGGGTCATGATATACACAGTGTGTCAGTGAGTGTGTTAATATTAATCTGTGTTCTCTGTCAGTGTGTTAATATTCCTGAGGACAGTGGGGGTGTTTTACACTTCACAGGGTGTATCTGACTGTGGGTCATGATATACACAGTGTGTCAGTGAGTGTGTTAATATTAATCTGTGTTCTCTTTCAGTGTGTTAATATTACTGAGGACAGTGGGGGTGTTTTACACTTCACAGGGTGTATCTGACTGTGGGTCATGATATACACAGTGTGTCAGTGAGTGTGTTAATATTAATCTGTGTTCTCTGTCAGTGTGTTAATATTCCTGAGGACAGTGGGGGTGTTTTACACTTCACAGGGTGTATCTGACTGTGGATCATGATATACACAGTGTGTCAGTGAGTCTGTTAATATTAATCTGTGTTCTCTGTCAGTGTGTTAATATTACTGAGGACAGTGGGGGTGTTTTACACTTCACAGGGTGTATCTGACTGTGGGTCATGATATACACAGTGTGTCAGTGAGTGTGTTAATATTAATCTGTGTTCTCTGTCAGTGTGTTAATATTACTGAGGACAGTGGGGGTGTTTTACACTTCACAGGGTTTATCTGACTGTGGGTCATGATGTACACAGTGTGTCAGTGAGTGTGTTAATATTAATCTGTGTTCTCTGTCAGTATGTTAATATTCCTGAGGACAGTGGAGGTGTTTTACACTTCACAGGGTGTATCTGACTGTGGGTCATGATATACAGAGTGTGTCAGTGAGTGTGTTAATATTAATCTGTGTTCTCTGTCAGTGTGTTAATATTACTGAGGACAGTGGGGGTGTTTTACACTTCACAGTGTTTATCTGACTGTGGGTCATGATGTACACAGTGTGTCAGTGAGTGTGTTAATATTAATCTGTGTTCTCTGTCAGTGTGTTAATATTCCTGATGACAGTGGGGATGTTTTACACTTCACAGGGTTTATCTGACTGTGGGTCATGATATACACAGTGTGTCAGTGAGAGTGTTAATATTAATCTGTGTTCCCTGTCAGTGTGTTAATATTCCTGAGGACAGTGGGGGTGTTTTACACTTCACAGGGTGTATCTGACTGTGGGTCATGATATACACAGTGTGTCAGTGAGTCTGTTAATATTAATCTGTGTTCTCTGTCAGTGTGTTAATATTACTGAGGACAGTGGGGGTGTTTTACACTTCACAGGGTGTATCTGACTGTGGATCATGATATACACAGTGTGTCAGTGAGTCTGTTAATATTAATCTGTGTTCTCTGTCAGTGTGTTAATATTGCTGAGGACAGTGGGGGTGCTTTACACTTCACAGGGTGTATCTGACTGTGGGTCATGATATACACAGTGTGTCAGTGAGTGTGTTAATATTAATCTGTGTTCTCTGTCAGTGTGTTAATATTACTGAGGACAGTGGGGGTGTTTTACACTTCACAGGGTTTATCTGACTGTGGGTCATGATGTACACAGTGTGTCAGTGAGTGTGTTAATATTAATCTGTGTTCTCTGTCAGTGTGTTAATATTACTGAGGACAGTGGGGGTGTTTTACACTTCACAGGGTGTATCTGACTGTGGGTCATGATATACACAGTGTGTCAGTGAGTGTGTTAATATTAATCTGTGTTCTCTGTCAGGTGTTAATATTACTGAGGACAGTGGGGGTGTTTTACACTTCACAGGGTGTATCTGACTGTGCGTCATGATATACACAGTGTGTCAGTGAGTGTGTTAATATTAATCTGTGTTCTCTGTCAGTGTGTTAATATTACTGAGGACAGCGGGGGTGTTTTACACTTCACAGGGTTTATCTGACTGTGGGTCATGATATACACAGTGTGTCAGTGAGTGTGTTAATATTAATCTGTGTTCTCTGTCAGTGTGTTAATATTGCTGAGGACAGTGGGGGTGTTTTACACTTCACAGGGTGTATCTGACTGTGGGTCATGATGTACACAGTGTGTCAGTGAGTGTGTTAATATTAATCTGTGTTCTCTGTCAGTGTGTTAATATTGCTGAGGACAGTGGGGGTGTTTTACACTTCTCAGGGTGTATCTGACTGTGGGTCATGATATACACAGTGTGTCAGTGAGTGTGTTAATATTAATCTGTGTTCCCTGTCAGTGTGTTAATATTACTGAGGACAGTGGGGGTGTTTTACACTTCACAGGGTGTATCTGACTGTGGGTCATGATGTACACAGTGTGTCAGTGAGTGTGTTAATATTAATCTGTGTTCTCTGTCAGTGTGTTAATATTGCTGAGGACAGTGGGGGTGTTTTACACTTCACAGGGTGTATCTGACTGTGGGTCATGATATACAGAGTGTGTCAGTGAGTGTGTTAATATTAATCTGTGTTCTCTGTCAGTGTGTTAATATTACTGAGGACAGTGGGGGTGTTTTACACTTCACAGTGTTTATCTGACTGTGGGTCATGATGTACACAGTGAGTCAGTGAGTGTGTTAATATTAATCTGTGTTCTCTGTCAGTGTGTTAATATTACTGAGGACAGAGGGGATGTTTTACACTTCACAGGGTGTATCTGACTGTGGGTCATGATGTACACAGTGTGTCAGTGAGTGTGTTAATATTAATCTGTGTTCTCTGTCAGTGTGTTAATATTACTGAGGACAGTGGGGGTGTTTTACACTTCACAGGGTGTATCTGACTGTGGGTCATGATGTACACAGTGAGTCAGTGAGTGTGTTAATATTAATCTGTGTTCTCTGTCATTGTGTTAATATTACTGAGGACAGTGGGGGTGTTTTACACTTCACAGGGTGTATCTGACTGTGGATCATGATATGCACAGTGTGTCAGTGAGTCTGTTAATATTAATCTGTGTTCTCTGTCAGTGTGTTAATATTACTGAGGACAGTGGGGGTGTTTTACACTTCACAGGGTGTATCTGACTGTGGGTCATGATATACACAGTGTGTCAGTGAGTGTGTTAATATTAATCTGTGTTCTCTGTCAGTGTGTTAATATTCCTGAGGACAGTGGGGGTGTTTTACACTTCACAGGGTGTATCTGACTGTGGGTCATGATATACACAGTGTGTCAGTGAGTCTGTTAATATTAAACTGTGTTCTCTGTCAGTGTGTTAATATTACTGAGGACAGTGGGGGTGTTTTACACTTCACATGGTGTATCTGACTGTGGGTCATGATATACACAGTGTGTCAGTGAGTGTGTTAATATTAATCTGTGTTCTCTGTCAGTGTGTTAATATTACTGAGGACAGTGGGGGTGTTTTACACTTCACAGGGTTTATCTGACTGTGGGTCATGATGTACACAGTGTGTCAGTGAGTGTGTTAATATTAATCTGTGTTCTCTGTCAGTATGTTAATATTCCTGAGGACAGTGGGGGTGTTTTACACTTCACAGGGTGTATCTGACTGTGGGTCATGATATACAGAGTGTGTCAGTGAGTGTGTTAATATTAATCTGTGTTCTCTGTCAGTGTGTTAATATTACTGAGGACAGTGGGGGTGTTTTACACTTCACAGTGTTTATCTGACTGTGGGTCATGATGTACACAGTGTGTCAGTGAGTGTGTTAATATTAATCTGTGTTCTCTGTCAGTGTGTTAATATTCCTGATGACAGTGGGGATGTTTTACACTTCACAGGGTTTATCTGACTGTGGGTCATGATATACACAGATTGTCAGTGAGAGTGTTAATATTAATCTGTGTTCCCTGTCAGTGTGTTAATATTCCTGAGGACAGTGGGGGTGTTTTACACTTCACAGGGTGTATCTGACTGTGGGTCATGATGTACACGGTGTGTCAGTGAGTGTGTTAATATTAATCTGTGTTCTATGTCAGTGTGTTAATATTACTGAGGACAGAGGGGATGTTTTACACTTCACAGGGTGTATCTGACTGTGGGTCATGATGTACACAGTGTGTCAGTGAGTGTGTTAATATTAATCTGTGTTCTCTGTCAGTGTGTTAATATTACTGAGGACAGTGGGGGTGTTTTACACTTCACAGGGTGTATCTGACTGTGGGTCATGATATACACAGTGTGTCAGTGAGTGTGTTAATATTAATCTGTGTTCTCTGTCAGTGTGTTAATATTCCTGAGGACAGTGGGGGTGTTTTACACTTCACAGGGTGTATCTGACTGTGGGTCATGATATACACAGTGTGTCAGTGAGTGTGTTAATATTAATCTGTGTTCTCTGTCAGTGTGTTAATATTACTGAGGACAGTGGGGATGTTTTACACTTCACAGGGTGTATCTGACTGTGCGTCATGTTATACACAGTGTGTCAGTGAGTGTGTTAATATTAATCTGTGTTCTCTGTCAGTGTGTTAATATTACTGAGGACAGCGGGGGTGTTTTACACTTCACAGGGTGTATCTGACTGTGGGTCATGATATACACAGTGTGTCAGTGAGTGTGTTAATATTAATCTGTGTTCTCTGTCAGTGTGTTAATATTGCTGAGGACAGTGGGGGTGTTTTACACTTCCCAGGGTGTATCTGACTGTGGGTCATGATATACACAGTGTGTCAGTGAGTGTGTTAATATTAATCTGTGTTCCCTGTCAGTGTGTTAATATTACTGAGGACAGTGGGGGTGTTTTACACTTCACAGGGTGTATCTGACTGTGGGTCATGATGTACACAGTGTGTCAGTGAGTGTGTTAATATTAATCTGTGTTCTCTGTCAGTGTGTTAATATTGCTGAGGACAGTGGGGGTGTTTTACACTTCACAGGGTGTATCTGACTGTGGGTCATGATATACAGAGTGTGTCAGTGAGTGTGTTAATATTAATCTGTGTTCTCTGTCAGTGTGTTAATATTACTGAGGACAGTGGGGGTGTTTTACACTTCACAGTGTTTATCTGACTGTGGGTCATGATGTACACAGTGTGTCAGTGAGTGTGTTAATATTAATCTGTGTTCTCTGTCAGTGTGTTAATATTCCTGATGACAGTGGGGATGTTTTACACTTCACAGGGTTTATCTGACTGTGGGTCATGATATACACAGTGTGTCAGTGAGAGTGTTAATATTAATCTGTGTTCCCTGTCACTGTGTTAATATTCCTGAGGACAGTGGGGGTGTTTTACACTTCACAGGGTGTATCTGACTGTGGGTCATGATGTACACGGTGTGTCAGTGAGTGTGTTAATATTAATCTGTGTTCTCTGTCAGTGTGTTAATATTACTGAGGACAGAGGGGATGTTTTACACTTCACAGTGTGTATCTGACTGTGGGTCATGATGTACACAGTGTGTCAGTGAGTGTGTTAATATTAATCTGTGTTCTCTGTCAGTGTGTTAATATTACTGAGGACAGTGGGGGTGTTTTACACTTCACAGGGTGTATCTGACTGTGGGTCATGATGTACACAGTGAGTCAGTGAGTGTGTTAATATTAATCTGTGTTCTCTGTCCGTGTGTTAATATTACTGAGGACAGTGGGGGTGTTTTACACTTCACAGGGTGTATCTGACTGTGGATCATGATATACACAGTGTGTCAGTGAGTCTGTTAATATTAATCTGTGTTCTCTGTCAGTGTGTTAATATTACTGAGGACAGTGGGGGTGTTTTACACTTCACAGGGTGTATCTGACTATGGGTCATGATATACACAGTGTGTCAGTGAGTGTGTTAATATTAATCTGTGTTCTCTGTCAGTGTGTTAATATTCCTGAGGACAGTGGGGGTGTTTTACACTTCACAGGGTGTATCTGACTGTGGGTCATGATATACACAGTGTGTCAGTGAGTGTGTTAATATTAATCTGTGTTCTCTTTCAGTGTGTTAATATTACTGAGGACAGTGGGGGTGTTTTACACTTCACAGGGTGTATCTGACTGTGGGTCATGATATACACAGTGTGTCAGTGAGTGTGTTAATATTAATCTGTGTTCTCTGTCAGTGTGTTAATATTCCTGAGGACAGTGGGGGTGTTTTACACTTCACAGGGTGTATCTGACTGTGGATCATGATATACACAGTGTGTCAGTGAGTCTGTTAATATTAATCTGTGTTCTCTGTCAGTGTGTTAATATTACTGAGGACAGTGGGGGTGTTTTACACCTCACAGGGTGTATCTGACTGTGGTTCATGATATACACAGTGTGTCAGTGAGTGTGTTAATATTAATCTGTGTTCTCTGTCATTGTGTTAATATTACTGAGGACAGTGGGGGTGTTTTACACTTCACAGGGTTTATCTGACTGTGGGTCATGATGTACACAGTGTGTCAGTGAGTGTGTTAATATTAATCTGTGTTCTCTGTCAGTATGTTAATATTCCTGAGGACAGTGGAGGTGTTTTACACTTCACAGGGTGTATCTGACTGTGGGTCATGATATACAGAGTGTGTCAGTGAGTGTGTTAATATTAATCTGTGTTCTCTGTCAGTGTGTTAATATTACTGAGGACAGTGGGGGTGTTTTACACTTCACAGTGTTTATCTGACTGTGGGTCATGATGTACACAGTGTGTCAGTGAGTGTGTTAATATTAATCTGTGTTCTCTGTCAGTGTGTTAATATTCCTGATGACAGTGGGGATGTTTTACACTTCACAGGGTTTATCTGACTGTGGGTCATGATATACACAGTGTGTCAGTGAGAGTGTTAATATTAATCTGTGTTCCCTGTCAGTGTGTTAATATTCCTGAGGACAGTGGGGGTGTTTTACACTTCACAGGGTGTATCTGACTGTGGGTCATGATATACACAGTGTGTCAGTGAGTCTGTTAATATTAATCTGTGTTCTCTGTCAGTGTGTTAATATTACTGAGGACAGTGGGGGTGTTTTACACTTCACAGGGTGTATCTGACTGTGGATCATGATATACACAGTGTGTCAGTGAGTCTGTTAATATTAATCTGTGTTCTCTGTCAGTGTGTTAATATTGCTGAGGACAGTGGGGGTGCTTTACACTTCACAGGGTGTATCTGACTGTGGGTCATGATATACACAGTGTGTCAGTGAGTGTGTTAATATTAATCTGTGTTCTCTGTCAGTGTGTTAATATTACTGAGGACAGTGGGGGTGTTTTACACTTCACAGGGTTTATCTGACTGTGGGTCATGATGTACACAGTGTGTCAGTGAGTGTGTTAATATTAATCTGTGTTCTCTGTCAGTGTGTTAATATTACTGAGGACAGTGGGGGTGTTTTACACTTCACAGGGTGTATCTGACTGTGGGTCATGATATACACAGTGTGTCAGTGAGTGTGTTAATATTAATCTGTGTTCTCTGTCAGGTGTTAATATTACTGAGGACAGTGGGGGTGTTTTACACTTCACAGGGTGTATCTGACTGTGGGTCATGATATACACAGTGTGTCAGTGAGTGTGTTAATATTAATCTGTGTTCTCTGTCAGTGTGTTAATATTACTGAGGACAGCGGGGATGTTTTACACTTCACAGGGTGTATCTGACTGTGGGTCATGATGTACACAGTGTGTCAGTGAGTGTGTTAATATTAATCTGTGTTCTCTGTCAGTGTGTTAATACTACTGAGGACAGTGGGGGTGTTTTACACTTCACAGGGTTTATCTGACTGTGGGTCATGATATACACAGTGTGTCAGTGAGTGTGTTAATATTACTCTGTGTTCTCTGTCAGTGTGTTAATATTACTGAGGACAGTGGGGATGTTTTACTCTTCGCAGGGTGTATCTGACTGTGGGTCATGATGTACACAGTGTGTCAGTGAGTGTGTTAATATTAATCTGTGTTCTCTGTCAGTGTGTTAATATTACTGAGGACAGTGGGGGTGTTTTACACTTCACAGGGTGTATCTGACTGTGGGTCATGATGTACACAGTGTGTCAGTGAGTGTGTTAATATTAATCTGTGTACTCTGTCAGTGTGTTAATATTACTGAGGACAGTGGGGGTGTTTTACACTTCACAGGGTGTATCTGATGTGAGTCATGATGTACACAGTGTGTCAGTGAGTGTCTTAATATTAATCTGTGTTCTCTGTCAGTGTGTTAATATTACTGAGGACAGTGGGGTGTTTTACACTTCACAGGGTGTATCTGACTGTGAGTCATGATGTACACAGTGTGTCAGTGAGTGTGTTAATATTAATCTGTGTTCTCTGTCAGTGTGTTAATATTCCTGAGGACAGTGGGGGTGTTTTACACTTCACAGGGTGTATCTGACTGTGGGTCATGATATACACAGTGTGTCAGTGAGTGTGTTAATATTAATCTGTGTTCTCTGTCAGTGTGTTAATATTACTGAGGACAGTGGGGATGTTTTACACTTCACAGGGTTTATCTGACTGTGGGTCATGATATACACAGTGTGTCAGTGAGTGTGTTAATATTAATCTGTGTTCTCTGTCAGTGTGCTAATATTACTGAGGACAGTGGGGTTGTTTTTCACTTCACAGGGTGTATCTGACTGTGGGTCATGACATACACATTGTGTCAGTGAGTGTGTTAATATTAATCTGTGTTCTCTGTCAGTGTGTTAATATTGCTGAGGACAGTGGGGGTGTTTTACACTTCACAGGGTGTATCTGACTGTGTGTCATGATGTACACAGTGTGTCAGTGAGTGTGTTAATATTAATCTGTGTTCTCTGTAAGTGTGTTAATATTGCTGAGGACAGTGGGGGTGTTTTACACTTCACAGGGTGTATCTGACTGTGGGTCATGATGTACACAGTGTGTCAGTGAGTGTGTTAATATTAATCTGTGTTCTCTGTCAGTGTGTTAATATTACTGAGGACAGTGGGGGTGTTTTACACTTCACAGGGTGTATCTGACTGTGGGTCATGATGTACACAGTGTGTCAGTGAGTGTGTTAATATTAATCTGTGTTCTCTGTCAGAGTGTTAATATTACTGAGGACAGTGGGGGTGTTTTACACTTCACAGGGTTTATCTGACTGTGGGTCATGAAGTACTCAGTGTGTCAGTGAGTGTGTTAATATTAATCTGTGTTCTCTGTCAGTGTGTTAATATTACTGAGGACAGTGGGGATGTTTTACACTTCACCGGGTGTATCTGACTGTGGGTCATGATATACACAGTGTGTCAGTGAGTGTGTTAATATTAATCTGTGTTCTCTGTCAGTGTGTTAATATTCCTGAGGACAGTGGGGGTGTTTTACACTTCACAATGTGTATCTGACTGTGGGTCATGATATACATAGTGTGTCAGTGAGTGTGTTAATATTAATCTGTGTTCTCTGTCAGTGTGTTAATATTACTGAGGACAGTGGGGGTGTTTTACACTTCACAGGGTGTATCTGACTGTGGGTGATGATGTACACAGTGTGTCAGTGAGTGTGTTAATATTAATCTGTGTTCTCTGTCAGTGTGTTAATATTACTGAGGACAGTGGGGGTGTTTTACACTTCACAGGGTGTATCTGACTGTGGATCATGATATACACAGTGTGTCAGTGAGTCTGTTAATATTAATCTGTGTTCTCTGTCAGTGTGTTAATATTACTGAGGACAGTGGGGGTGTTTTACACTTCACAGGGTGTATCTGACTATGGGTCATGATATACACAGTGTGTCAGTGAGTGTGTTAATATTAATCTGTGTTCTCTGTCAGTGTGTTAATATTCCTGAGGACAGTGGGGGTGTTTTACACTTCACAGGGTGTATCTGACTGTGGGTCATGATATACACAGTGTGTCAGTGAGTGTGTTAATATTAATCTGTGTTCTCTTTCAGTGTGTTAATATTACTGAGGACAGTGGGGGTGTTTTACACTTCACAGGGTGTATCTGACTGTGGGTCATGATATACACAGTGTGTCAGTGAGTGTGTTAATATTAATCTGTGTTCTCTGTCAGTGTGTTAATATTCCTGAGGACAGTGGGGGTGTTTTACACTTCACAGGGTGTATCTGACTGTGGATCATGATATACACAGTGTGTCAGTGAGTCTGTTAATATTAATCTGTGTTCTCTGTCAGTGTGTTAATATTACTGAGGACAGTGGGGGTGTTTTACACTTCACAGGGTGTATCTGACTGTGGGTCATGATATACACAGTGTGTCAGTGAGTGTGTTAATATTAATCTGTGTTCTCTGTCAGTGTGTTAATATTACTGAGGACAGTGGGGGTGTTTTACACTTCACAGGGTTTATCTGACTGTGGGTCATGATGTACACAGTGTGTCAGTGAGTGTGTTAATATTAATCTGTGTTCTCTGTCAGTATGTTAATATTCCTGAGGACAGTGGAGGTGTTTTACACTTCACAGGGTGTATCTGACTGTGGGTCATGATATACAGAGTGTGTCAGTGAGTGTGTTAATATTAATCTGGGTTCTCTGTCAGTGTGTTAATATTACTGAGGACAGTGGGGGTGTTTTACACTTCACAGTGTTTATCTGACTGTGGGTCATGATGTACACAGTGTGTCAGTGAGTGTGTTAATATTAATCTGTGATCTCTGTCAGTGTGTTAATATTCCTGATGACAGTGGGGATGTTTTACACTTCACAGGGTTTATCTGACTGTGGGTCATGATATACACAGTGTGTCAGTGAGAGTGTTAATATTAATCTGTGTTCCCTGTCAGTGTGTTAATATTCCTGAGGACAGTGGGGGTGTTTTACACTTCACAGGGTGTATCTGACTGTGGGTCATGATATACACAGTGTGTCAGTGAGTCTGTTAATATTAATCTGTGTTCTCTGTCAGTGTGTTAATATTACTGAGGACAGTGGGGGTGTTTTACACTTCACAGGGTGTATCTGACTGTGGATCATGATATACACAGTGTGTCAGTGAGTCTGTTAATATTAATCTGTGTTCTCTGTCAGTGTGTTAATATTGCTGAGGACAGTGGGGGTGCTTTACACTTCACAGGGTGTATCTGACTGTGGGTCATGATATACACAGTGTGTCAGTGAGTGTGTTAATATTAATCTGTGTTCTCTGTCAGTGTGTTAATATTACTGAGGACAGTGGGGGTGTTTTACACTTCACAGGGTTTATCTGACTGTGGGTCATGATGTACACAGTGTGTCAGTGAGTGTGTTAATATTAATCTGTGTTCTCTGTCAGTGTGTTAATATTACTGAGGACAGTGGGGGTGTTTTACACTTCACAGGGTGTATCTGACTGTGGGTCATGATATACACAGTGTGTCAGTGAGTGTGTTAATATTAATCTGTGTTCTCTGTCAGGTGTTAATATTACTGAGGACAGTGGGGGTGTTTTACACTTCACAGGGTGTATCTGACTGTGGGTCATGATATACACAGTGTGTCAGTGAGTGTGTTAATATTAATCTGTGTTCTCTGTCAGTGTGTTAATATTACTGAGGACAGCGGGGATGTTTTACACTTCACAGGGTGTATCTGACTGTGGGTCATGATGTACACAGTGTGTCAGTGAGTGTGTTAATATTAATCTGTGTTCTCTGTCAGTGTGTTAATACTACTGAGGACAGTGGGGGTGTTTTACACTTCACAGGGTTTATCTGACTGTGGGTCATGATATACACAGTGTGTCAGTGAGTGTGTTAATATTACTCTGTGTTCTCTGTCAGTGTGTTAATATTACTGAGGACAGTGGGGATGTTTTACTCTTCGCAGGGTGTATCTGACTGTGGGTCATGATGTACACAGTGTGTCAGTGAGTGTGTTAATATTAATCTGTGTTCTCTGTCAGTGTGTTAATATTACTGAGGACAGTGGGGGTGTTTTACACTTCACAGGGTGTATCTGACTGTGGGTCATGATGTACACAGTGTGTCAGTGAGTGTGTTAATATTAATCTGTGTACTCTGTCAGTGTGTTAATATTACTGAGGACAGTGGGGGTGTTTTACACTTCACAGGGTGTATCTGATGTGAGTCATGATGTACACAGTGTGTCAGTGAGTGTCTTAATATTAATCTGTGTTCTCTGTCAGTGTGTTAATATTACTGAGGACAGTGGGGTGTTTTACACTTCACAGGGTGTATCTGACTGTGAGTCATGATGTACACAGTGTGTCAGTGAGTGTGTTAATATTAATCTGTGTTCTCTGTCAGTGTGTTAATATTCCTGAGGACAGTGGGGGTGTTTTACACTTCACAGGGTGTATCTGACTGTGGGTCATGATATACACAGTGTGTCAGTGAGTGTGTTAATATTAATCTGTGTTCTCTGTCAGTGTGTTAATATTACTGAGGACAGTGGGGATGTTTTACACTTCACAGGGTTTATCTGACTGTGGGTCATGATATACACAGTGTGTCAGTGAGTGTGTTAATATTAATCTGTGTTCTCTGTCAGTGTGCTAATATTACTGAGGACAGTGGGGTTGTTTTTCACTTCACAGGGTGTATCTGACTGTGGGTCATGACATACACATTGTGTCAGTGAGTGTGTTAATATTAATCTGTGTTCTCTGTCAGTGTGTTAATATTGCTGAGGACAGTGGGGGTGTTTTACACTTCACAGGGTGTATCTGACTGTGTGTCATGATGTACACAGTGTGTCAGTGAGTGTGTTAATATTAATCTGTGTTCTCTGTCAGTGTGTTAATATTGCTGAGGACAGTGGGGGTGTTTTACACTTCACAGGGTGTATCTGACTGTGGGTCATGATGTACACAGTGTGTCAGTGAGTGTGTTAATATTAATCTGTGTTCTCTGTCAGTGTGTTAATATTACTGAGGACAGTGGGGGTGTTTTACACTTCACAGGGTGTATCTGACTGTGGGTCATGATGTACACAGTGTGTCAGTGAGTGTGTTAATATTAATCTGTGTTCTCTGTCAGAGTGTTAATATTACTGAGGACAGTGGGGGTGTTTTACACTTCACAGGGTTTATCTGACTGTGGGTCATGAAGTACTCAGTGTGTCAGTGAGTGTGTTAATATTAATCTGTGTTCTCTGTCAGTGTGTTAATATTACTGAGGACAGTGGGGATGTTTTACACTTCACCGGGTGTATCTGACTGTGGGTCATGATATACACAGTGTGTCAGTGAGTGTGTTAATATTAATCTGTGTTCTCTGTCAGTGTGTTAATATTCCTGAGGACAGTGGGGGTGTTTTACACTTCACAGGGTGTTTCTGACTGTGGGTCATGATATACATAGTGTGTCAGTGAGTGTGTTAATATTAATCTGTGTTCTCTGTCAGTGTGTTAATATTACTGAGGACAGTGGGGGTGTTTTACACTTCACAGGGTGTATCTGACTGTGGGTGATGATGTACACAGTGTGTCAGTGAGTGTGTTAATATTAATCTGTGTTCTCTGTCAGTGTGTTAATATTACTGAGGACAGTGGGGGTGTTTTACACTTCACAGGGTGTATCTGACTGTGAGTCATGATGTACACAGTGTGTCAGTGAGTGTGTTAATATTAATCTGTGTTCTCTGTCAGTGTGTTAATATTCCTGAGGACAGTGGGGGTGTTTTACACCTCACAGGGTGTATCTGACTGTGGGTCATGATATACACAGTGTGTCAGTGAGTGTGTTAATATTAATATGTGTTCTCTGTCAGTGTGTTAATATTCCTGAGGACAGTGGGGGTGTTTTACACCTCACAGGGTGTATCTGACTGTGGGTCATGATATACACAGTGTGTCAGTGAGTGTGTTAATATTAATCTGTGTTCTCTGTCAGTGTGTTAATATTCCTGAGGACAGTGGGGGTGTTTTACACTTCACAGGGTGTATCTGACTGTGGGTCATGATATTCACAGTGCGTCAGTGAGTGTGTTAATATTAATCTGTGTTCTCTGTCAGTGTGTTAATATTACTGAGGAAGGTGGGGGTGTTTTACACTTCACAGGGTGTATCTGACTGTGGGTCATGATATACACAGTGTGTCAGTGAGTGTGTTAATATTAATCTGTGTTCTCTGTCAGTGTGTTAATATTACTGAGGACAGTGGGGGTGTTTTACACTTCACAGGGTGTATCTGACTGTGGGTCATGATATACACAGTGTGTCAGTGAGTGTGTTAATATTAATCTGTGTTCTCTGTCAGTGTGTTAATATTACTGAGGACAGTGGGGATGTTTTACACTTCACAGGGTTTATCTGACTGTGGGTCATGATATACACAGTGTGTCAGTGAGTGTGTTAATATTAATCTGTGTTCTCTGTCAGTGTGCTAATATTACTGAAGACAGTGGGGGTGTTTTACACTTCACAGGGTGTATCTGACTGTGCTTCATGATGTACACAGTGTGTCAGTGAGTGTGTTAATATTAATCTGTGTTCTCTGTCAGTGTGTTAATATTGCTGAGGACAGTGGGGGTGTTTTACACTTCACAGGGTGTATCTGACTGTGGGTCATGATGTACACAGTGTGTCAGTGAGTGTGTTAATATTAATCTGTGTTCTCTGTCAGTGTGTTAATATTACTGAGGACAGTGGGGGTGTTTTACACTTCACAGGGTTTATCTGACTGTGGGTCATGATGTACACAGTGTGTCAGTGAGTGTGTTAATATTAATCTGTGTTCTCTGTCAGTGTGTTAATATTACTGAGGACAGTGGGGGTGTTTTACACTTCACAGGGTTTATCTGACTGTGGGTCATGATGTACACAGTGTGTCAGTGAGTGTGTTAATATTAATCTGTGTTCTCTGTCAGTATGTTAATATTCCTGAGGACAGTGGGGGTGTTTTACACTTCACAGGGTGTATCTGACTGTGGATCATGATATACACAGTGTGTCAGTGAGTCTGTTAATATTAATCTGTGTTCTCTGTCAGTGTGTTAATATTGCTGAGGACAGTGGGGGTGTTTTACACTTCACAGGGTGTATCTGACTGTGGGTCATGATATACACAGTGTGTCAGTGAGTGTGTTAATATTAATCTGTGTTCTCTGTCAGTGTGTTAATATTACTGAGGACAGTGGGGGTGTTTTACACTTCACAGGGTTTATCTGACTGTGGGTCATGATGTACACAGTGTGTCAGTGAGTGTGTTAATATTAATCTGTGTTCTCTGTCAGTGTGTTAATATTACTGAGGACAGTGGGGGTGTTTTACACTTCACAGGGTGTATCTGACTGTGGGTCATGATATACACAGTGTGTCAGTGAGTGTGTTAATATTAATCTGTGTTCTCTGTCAGGTGTTAATATTACTGAGGACAGTGGGGGTGTTTTACACTTCACAGGGTGTATCTGACTGTGGGTCATGATATACACAGTGTGTCAGTGAGTGTGTTAATATTAATCTGTGTTCTCTGTCAGTGTGTTAATATTACTGAGGACAGCGGGGATGTTTTACACTTCACAGGGTGTATCTGACTGTGGGTCATGATGTACACAGTGTGTCAGTGAGTGTGTTAATATTAATCTGTGTTCTCTGTCAGTGTGTTAATACTACTGAGGACAGTGGGGGTGTTTTACACTTCACAGGGTGTATCTGACTGTGGGTCATGATATACACAGTGTGTCAGTGAGTGTGTTAATATTACTCTGTATTCTCTGTCAGTGTGTTAATATTACTGAGGGCAGTGGGGATGTTTTACTCTTCACAGGGTGTATCTGACTGTGGGTCATGATGTACACAGTGTGTCAGTGAGTGTGTTAATATTAATCTGTGTTCTCTGTCAGTGTGTTAATATTACTGAGGACAGTGGGGGTGTTTTACACTTCACAGGGTGTATCTGACTGTGGGTCATGATGTACACAGTGTGTCAGTGAGTGTGTTAATATTAATCTGTGTACTCTGTCAGTGTGTTAATATTACTGAGGACAGTGGGGGTGTTTTACACTTCACAGGGTGTATCTGATGTGAGTCATGATGTACACAGTGTGTCAGTGAGTGTCTTAATATTAATCTGTGTTCTCTGTCAGTGTGTTAATATTACTGAGGACAGTGGGGTGTTTTACACTTCACAGGGTGTATCTGACTGTGAGTCATGATGTACACAGTGTGTCAGTGAGTGTGTTAATATTAATCTGTGTTCTCTGTCAGTGTGTTAATATTCCTGAGGACAGTGGGGGTGTTTTACACTTCACAGGGTGTATCTGACTGTGGGTCATGATATACACAGTGTGTCAGTGAGTGTGTTAATATTAATCTGTGTTCTCTGTCAGTGTGTTAATATTACTGAGGACAGTGGGGATGTTTTACACTTCACAGGGTTTATCTGACTGTGGGTCATGATGTACACAGTGTGTCAGTGAGTGTGTTAATATTAATCTGTGTTCTCTGTCAGTGTGCTAATATTACTGAGGACAGTGGGGGTGTTTTTCACTTCACAGGGTGTATCTGACTGAGGGTCATGACATACACAGTGTGTCAGTGAGTGTGTTAATATTAATCTGTGTTCTCTGTCAGTGTGTTAATATTGCTGAGGACAGTGGGGGTGTTTTACACTTCACAGGGTGTATCTGACTGTGTGTCATGATGTACACAGTGTGTCAGTGAGTGTGTTAATATTAATCTGTGTTCTCTGTCAGTGTGTTAATATTGCTGAGGACAGTGGGGGTGTTTTACACTTCACAGGGTGTATCTGACTGTGGGTCATGATGTACACAGTGTGTCAGTGAGTGTGTTAATATTAATCTGTGTTCTCTGTCAGTGTGTTAATATTACTGAGGACAGTGGGGGTGTTTTACACTTCACAGGGTGTATCTGACTGTGGGTCTTGATGTACACAGTGTGTCAGTGAGTGTGTTAATATTAATCTGTGTTCTCTGTCAGAGTGTTAATATTACTGAGGACAGTGGGGGTGTTTTACACTTCACAGGGTTTATCTGACTGTGGGTCATGATGTACTCAGTGTGTCAGTGAGTGTGTTAATATTAATCTGTGTTCTCTGTCAGTGTGTTAATATTACTGAGGACAGTGGGGATGTTTTACACTTCACCGGGTGTATCTGACTGTGGGTCATGATATACACAGTGTGTCAGTGAGTGTGTTAATATTAATCTGTGTTCTCTGTCAGTGTGTTAATATTCCTGAGGACAGTGGGGGTGTTTTACACTTCACAGGGTGTATCTGACTGTGGGTCATGATATACATAGTGTGTCAGTGAGTGTGTTAATATTAATCTGTGTTCTCTGTCAGTGTGTTAATATTACTGAGGACAGTGGGGGTGTTTTACACTTCACAGGGTGTATCTGACTGTGGGTGATGATGTACACAGTGTGTCAGTGAGTGTGTTAATATTAATCTGTGTTCTCTGTCAGTGTGTTAATATTACTGAGGACAGTGGGGGTATTTTACACTTCACAGGGTGTATCTGACTGTGAGTCATGATGTACACAGTGTGTCAGTGAGTGTGTTAATATTAATCTGTGTTCTCTGTCAGTGTGTTAATATTCCTGAGGACAGTGGGGGTGTTTTACACCTCACAGGGTGTATCTGACTGTGGGTCATGATATACACAGTGTGTCAGTGAGTGTGTTAATATTAATATGTGTTCTCTGTCAGTGTGTTAATATTCCTGAGGACAGTGGGGGTGTTTTACACCTCACAGGGTGTATCTGACTGTGGGTCATGATATACACAGTGTGTCAGTGAGTGTGTTAATATTAATCTGTGTTCTCTGTCAGTGTGTTAATATTCCTGAGGACAGTGGGGGTGTTTTACACTTCACAGGGTGTATCTGACTGTGGGTCATGATATTCTCAGTGCGTCAGTGAGTGTGTTAATATTAATCTGTGTTCTCTGTCAGTGTGTTAATATTACTGAGGACAGTGGGGGTGTTTTACACTTCACAGGGTGTATCTGACTGTGGGTCATGATATACACAGTGTGTCAGTGAGTGTGTTAATATTAATCTGTGTTCTCTGTCAGTGTGTTAATATTCCTGAGGACAGTGGGGGTGTTTTACACTTCACAGGGTGTATCTGACTGTGGGTCATGATATACACAGTGTGTCAGTGAGTGTGTTAATATTAATCTGTGTTCTCTGTCAGTGTGTTAATATTACTGAGGACAGTGGGGATGTTTTACACTTCACAGGGTTTATCTGACTGTGGGTCATGATATACACAGTGTGTCAGTGAGTGTGTTAATATTAATCTGTGTTCTCTGTCAGTGTGCTAATATTACTGAAGACAGTGGGGGTGTTTTACACTTCACAGGGTGTATCTGACTGTGCTTCATGATGTACACAGTGTGTCAGTGAGTGTGTTAATATTAATCTGTGTTCTCTGTCAGTGTGTTAATATTGCTGAGGACAGTGGGGGTGTTTTACACTTCACAGGGTGTATCTGACTGTGGGTCATGATGTACACAGTGTGTCAGTGAGTGTGTTAATATTAATCTGTGTTCTCTGTCAGTGTGTTAATATTACTGAGGACAGTGGGGATGTTTTACACTTCACAGGGTGTATCTGACTGTGGGTCATGATATACACAGTGTGTCAGTGAGTGTGTTAATATTAATCTGTGTTCTCTGTCAGTGTGTTAATATTACTGAGGACAGTGGGGGTGTTTTACACTTCACAGGGTGTATCTGACTGTGGGTCATGATGTACACAGTGTGTCAGTGAGTGTGTTAATATTAATCTGTGTTCTCTGTCAGTGTGTTAATATTCCTGAGGACAGTGGGGGTGTTTTACACTTCACAGAGTGTATCTGACTGTGGGTCATGATATACACAGTGTGTCAGTGAGTGTGTTAATATTAATCTGTGTTCTCTGTCAGTGTGTTAATATTGCTGAGGACAGTGGGGGTGTTTTACACTTCACAGGGTGTATCTGACTGTGGGTCATGATGTACACAGTGTGTCAGTGAGTGTGTTAATATTAATCTGTGTTCTCTGTCAGTGTGTTAATATTGCTGAGGACGGTGGGGGTGTTTTACACTTCACAGGGTGTATCTGACTGCGGGTCATGATGTACACAGTGTGTCAGTGAGTGTGTTAATATTAATCTGTGTTCTCTGTCAGTGTGTTAATATTCCTGAGGACAGTGGGGGTGTTTTACACTTCACAGGGTGTATCTGACTGTGGGTCATGATGTACACAGTGTGTCAGTGAGTGTGTTAATATTAATCTGTGTTCTCTGTCAGAGTGTTAATATTACTGAGGACAGTGGGGGCGTTTTACACTTCACAGGGTTTATCTGACTGTGGGTCATGATGTACACAGTGTGTCAGTGAGTGTGTTAATATTAATCTGTGTTCTCTGTCAGAGTGTTAATATTACTGGGGACAGTGGGGATGTTTTACACTTCACAGGGTGTATCTGACTGTGGGTCATGATGTACACAGTGTGTCAGTGAGTGTGTTAATATTAATCTGTGTTCTCTGTCAGTGTGTTAATATTACTGAGGACAGTGGGGGTGTTTTACACTTCACAGGGTGTATCTGACTGTGGGTCATGATGTACACAGTGTGTCAGTGAATGTGTTAATATTAATCTGTGTTCTCTGTCAGTGTGTTAATATTACTGGGGATAGTGGGGGTGTTTTACACTTCACAGGGTGTATCTGACTGTGGGTCATGATATACACAGTGTGTCAGTGAGTGTGTTAATATTAATCTGTGTTCTCTGTCAGTGTGTTAATATTACTGAGGACAGTGGGGATGATTTACACTTCACCGGGTGTATCTGACTGTGGGTCATGATAGACACAGTGTGTCAGTGAGTGTGTTAATATTTATCTGTGTTCTCTGTCAGTGTGTTAATATTCCTGAGGACAGTGGGGGTGTTTTACACTTCACAGGGTGTATCTGACTGTGGGTCATGATATGCATAGTGTGTCAGTGAGTGTGTTAATATTAATCTGTGTTCTCTGTCAGTGTGTTAATATTACTGAGGACAGTGGGGGTGTTTTACACTTCACAGGGTGTATCTGACTGTGGGTCATGATGTACACAGTGTGTCAGTGAGTGTGTTAATATTAATCTGTGTTCTATGTCAATGTGTTAATATTACTGAGGACAGTGGGGGTGTTTCACACTTCACAGGGTGTATCTGACTGTGGGTCATGATGTACACAGTGTGTCAGTGAGTGTGTTAATATTAATCTGTGTTCTCTGTCAGTGTGTTAATATTCCTGAGGACAGTGGGGGTGTTTTACACTTCACAGGGTGTATCTGACTGTGGGTCATGATGTACACAGTGTGTCAGTGAGTGTGTTAATATTAATCTGTGTTCTCTGTCAGTGTGTAATATTCCTGAGGACAGTGGGGGTGTTTTACACTTCACAGGGTGTATCTGACTGTGGGTCATGATATACACAGTGTGTCAGTGAGTGTGTTAATATTAATCTTTGTTCTCTGTCAGTGTGTTATTATTGCTGCGGACAGTGGGGGTGTTTTACACTTCACACTGTGTATCTGACTGTGGGTCATGATATACACAGTGTGTCAGTGAGTGTGTTAATATTAATCTGTGTTCTCTGTCAGTGTGTTAATATTACTGTGGACAGTGGGGGTGTTTTACACTTCACAGGGTGTATCCGACTGTGGGTCATGATATACACAGTGTGTCAGTGAGTGTGTTAATATTAATCTGTGTTCTCTGTCAGTGTGTTAATATTCCTGAGGACAGTGGGGGTGTTTTACACTTCACAGGGTGTATCTGACTGTGGGTCATGATATACACAGTGTGTCAGTGAGTGTGTTAATATTAATCTGTGTTCTCTGTCAGTGTGTTAATATTACTGAGGACAGTGGGGATGTTTTACACTTCACAGGGTTTATCTGACTGTGGGTCATGATATACACAGTGTGTCAGTGAGTGTGTTAATATTAATCTGTGTTCTCTGTCAGTGTGCTAATATTACTGAAGACAGTGGGGGTGTTTTACACTTCACAGGGTGTATCTGACTGTGCTTCATGATGTACACAGTGTGTCAGTGAGTGTGTTAATATTAATCTGTGTTCTCTGTCAGTGTGTTAATATTGCTGAGGACAGTGGGGGTGTTTTACACTTCACAGGGTGTATCTGACTGTGGGTCATGATGTACACAGTGTGTCAGTGAGTGTGTTAATATTAATCTGTGTTCTCTGTCAGTGTGTTAATATTACTGAGGACAGTGGGGATGTTTTACACTTCACAGGGTGTATCTGACTGTGGGTCATGATATACACAGTGTGTCAGTGAGTGTGTTAATATTAATCTGTGTTCTCTGTCAGTGTGTTAATATTACTGAGGACAGTGGGGGTGTTTTACACTTCACAGGGTGTATCTGACTGTGGGTCATGATATTCACAGTGCGTCAGTGAGTGTGTTAATATTAATCTGTGTTCTCTGTCAGTGTGTTAATATTACTGAGGACAGTGTGGGTGTTTTACACTTCACAGGGTGTATCTGACTGTGGGTCATGATATACACAGTGTGTCAGTGAGTGTGTTAATATTAATCTGTGTTCTCTGTCAGTGTGTTAATATTCCTGAGGACAGTGGGGGTGTTTTACACTTCACAGGGTGTATCTGACTGTGGGTCATGATATACACAGTGTGTCAGTGAGTGTGTTAATATTAATCTGTGTTCTCTGTCAGTGTGTTAATATTACTGAGTACAGTGGGGATGTTTTACACTTCACAGGGTTTATCTGACTGTGGGTCATGATATACACAGTGTGTCAGTGAGTGTGTTAATATTAATCTGTGTTCTCTGTCAGTGTGCTAATATTACTGAAGACAGTGGGGGTGTTTTACACTTCACAGGGTGTATCTGACTGTGCTTCATGATGTACACAGTGTGTCAGTGAGTGTGTTAATATTAATCTGTGTTCTCTGTCAGTGTGTTAATATTGCTGAGGACAGTGGGGGTGTTTTGCACTTCACAGGGTGTATCTGACTGTGGGTCATGATGTACACAGTGTGTCAGTGAGTGTGTTAATATTAATCTGTGTTCTCTGTCAGTGTGTTAATATTACTGAGGACAGTGGGGATGTTTTACACTTCACAGGGTGTATCTGACTGTGGGTCATGATATACACAGTGTGTCAGTGAGTGTGTTAATATTAATCTGTGTTCTCTGTCAGTGTGTTAATATTACTGAGGACAGTGGGGGTGTTTTACACTTCACAGGGTGTATCTGACTGTGGGTCATGATGTACACAGTGTGTCAGTGAGTGTGTTAATATTAATCTGTGTTCTCTGTCAGTGTGTTAATATCACTGAAGACAGTGGGGGTGTTTTACACTTCACAGGGTGTATCTGACTGTGCTTCATGATGTACACAGTGTGTCAGTGAGTGTGTTAATATTAATCTGTGTTCTCTGTCAGTGTGTTAATATTGCTGAGGACAGTGGGGGTGTTTTACACTTCACAGGGTGTATCTGACTGTGGGTCATGATGTACACAGTGTGTCAGTGAGTGTGTTAATATTAATCTGTGTTCTCTGTCAGTGTGTTAATATTACTGAGGACAGTGGGGATGTTTTACACTTCACAGGGTGTATCTGACTGTGGGTCATGATATACACAGTGTGTCAGTGAGTGTGTTAATATTAATCTGTGTTCTCTGTCAGTGTGTTAATATTACTGAGGACAGTGGGGGTGTTTTACACTTCACAGGGTGTATCTGACTGTGGGTCATGATATTCACAGTGCGTCAGTGAGTGTGTTAATATTAATCTGTGTTCTCTGTCAGTGTGTTAATATTACTGAGGACAGTGTGGGTGTTTTACACTTCACAGGGTGTATCTGACTGTGGGTCATGATATACACAGTGTGTCAGTGAGTGTGTTAATATTAATCTGTGTTCTCTGTCAGTGTGTTAATATTCCTGAGGACAGTGGGGGTGTTTTACACTTCACAGGGTGTATCTGACTGTGGGTCATGATATACACAGTGTGTCAGTGAGTGTGTTAATATTAATCTGTGTTCTCTGTCAGTGTGTTAATATTACTGAGTACAGTGGGGATGTTTTACACTTCACAGGGTTTATCTGACTGTGGGTCATGATATACACAGTGTGTCAGTGAGTGTGTTAATATTAATCTGTGTTCTCTGTCAGTGTGCTAATATTACTGAAGACAGTGGGGGTGTTTTACACTTCACAGGGTGTATCTGACTGTGCTTCATGATGTACACAGTGTGTCAGTGAGTGTGTTAATATTAATCTGTGTTCTCTGTCAGTGTGTTAATATTGCTGAGGACAGTGGGGGTGTTTTACACTTCACAGGGTGTATCTGACTGTGGGTCATGATGTACACAGTGTGTCAGTGAGTGTGTTAATATTAATCTGTGTTCTCTGTCAGTGTGTTAATATTACTGAGGACAGTGGGGATGTTTTACACTTCACAGGGTGTATCTGACTGTGGGTCATGATATACACAGTGTGTCAGTGAGTGTGTTAATATTAATCTGTGTTCTCTGTCAGTGTGTTAATATTACTGAGGACAGTGGGGGTGTTTTACACTTCACAGGGTGTATCTGACTGTGGGTCATGATGTACACAGTGTGTCAGTGAGTGTGTTAATATTAATCTGTGTTCTCTGTCAGTGTGTTAATATTGCTGAGGACGGTGGGGGTGTTTTACACTTCACAGGGTGTATCTGACTGCGGGTCATGATGTACACAGTTTGTCAGTGAGTGTGTTAATATTAATCTGTGTTCTCTGTCAGTGTGTTAATATTCCTGAGGACAGTGGGGGTGTTTTACACTTCACAGGGTGTATCTGACTGTGGGTCATGATGTACACAGTGTGTCAGTGAGTGTGTTAATATTAATCTGTGTTCTCTGTCAGAGTGTTAATATTACTGAGGACAGTGGGGGCGTTTTACACTTCACAGGGTTTATCTGACTGTGGGTCATGATGTACACAGTGTGTCAGTGAGTGTGTTAATATTAATCTGTGTTCTCTGTCAGTGTGTTAATATTACTGGGGACAGTGGGGGTGTTTTACACTTCACAGGGTGTATCTGACTGTGGGTCATGATGTACACAGTGTGTCACTGAGTGTGTTAATATTAATCTGTGTTCTCTGTCAGTGTGTTAATATTACTGAGGACAGTGGGGGTGTTTTACACTTCACAGGGTGTATCTGACTGTGGGTCATGATGTACACAGTGTGTCAGTGAGTGTGTTAATATTAATCTGTGTTCTCTGTCAGTGTGTTAATATTACTGGGGACAGTGGGGGTGTTTTACACTTCACAGGGTGTATCTGACTGTGGGTCATGATATACACAGTGTGTCAGTGAGTGTGTTAATATTAATCTGTGTTCTCTGTCAGTGTGTTAATATTACTGAGGACAGTGGGGATGTTTTACACTTCACCGGGTGTATCTGACTGTGGGTCATGATAGACACAGTGTGTCAGTGAGTGTGTTAATATTAATCTGTGTTCTCTGTCAGTGTGTTAATATTGCTGAGGACGGTGGGGGTGTTTTACACTTCACAGGGTGTATCTGACTGCGGGTCATGATGTACACAGTGTGTCAGTGAGTGTGTTAATATTAATCTGTGTTCTCTGTCAGTGTGTTAATATTCCTGAGGACAGTGGGGGTGTTTTACACTTCACAGGGTGTATCTGACTGTGGGTCATGATATGCATAGTGTGTCAGTGAGTGTGTTAATATTAATCTGTGTTCTCTGTCAGAGTGTTAATATTACTGAGGACAGTGGGGGCGTTTTACACTTCACAGGGTTTATCTGACTGTGGGTCATGATGTACACAGTGTGTCAGTGAGTGTGTTAATATTAATCTGTGTTCTCTGTCAGTGTGTTAATATTACTGGGGACAGTGGGGGTGTTTTACACTTCACAGGGTGTATCTGACTGTGGGTCATGATGTACACAGTGTGTCACTGAGTGTGTTAATATTAATCTGTGTTCTCTGTCAGTGTGTTAATATTACTGAGGACAGTGGGGGTGTTTTACACTTCACAGGGTGTATCTGACTGTGGGTCATGATGTACACAGTGTGTCAGTGAGTGTGTTAATATTAATCTGTGTTCTCTGTCAGTGTGTTAATATTACTGGGGACAGTGGGGGTGTTTTACACTTCACAGGGTGTATCTGACTGTGGGTCATGATATACACAGTGTGTCAGTGAGTGTGTTAATATTAATCTGTGTTCTCTGTCAGTGTGTTAATATTACTGAGGACAGTGGGGATGTTTTACACTTCACCGGGTGTATCTGACTGTGGGTCATGATAGACACAGTGTGTCAGTGAGTGTGTTAATATTAATCTGTGTTCTCTGTCAGTGTGTTAATATTCCTGAGGACAGTGGGGGTGTTTTACACTTCACAGGGTGTATCTGACTGTGGGTCATGATATGCATAGTGTGTCAGTGAGTGTGTTAATATTAATCTGTGTTCTCTGTCAGTGTGTTAATATTACTGAGGACAGTGGGGGTGTTTTACACTTCACAGGGTGTATCTGACTGTGGGTCATGATGTACACAGTGTGTCAGTGAGTGTGTTAATATTAATCTGTGTTCTATGTCAATGTGTTAATATTACTGAGGACAGTGGGGGTGTTTCACACTTCACAGGGTGTATCTGACTGTGGGTCATGATGTACACAGTGTGTCAGTGAGTGTGTTAATATTAATCTGTGTTCTCTGTCAGTGTGTTAATATTCCTGAGGACAGTGGGGGTGTTTTACACTTCACAGGGTGTATCTGACTGTGGGTCATGATGTACACAGTGTGTCAGTGAGTGTGTTAATATTAATCTGTGTTCTCTGTCAGTGTGTTAATATTCCTGAGGACAGTGGGGGTGTTTTACACTTCACAGGGTGTATCTGACTGTGGGTCATGATATACACAGTGTGTCAGTGAGTGTGTTAATATTAATCTTTGTTCTCTGTCAGTGTGTTAATATTGCTGCGGACAGTGGGGGTGTTTTACACTTCACAGGGTGTATCTGACTGTGGGTCATGATATACACAGTGTGTCAGTGAGTGTGTTAATATTAATCTGTGTTCTCTGTCAGTGTGTTAATATTACTGTGGACAGTGGGGGTGTTTTACACTTCACAGGGTGTATCTGACTGTGGGTCATGATATACACAGTGTGTCAGTGAGTGTGTTAATATTAATCTGTGTTCTCTGTCAGTGTGTTAATATTCCTGAGTACAGTGGGGGTGTTTTACACTTCACAGGGTGTATCTGACTGTGGGTCATGATATACACAGTGTGTCAGTGAGTGTGTTAATATTAATCTGTGTTCTCTGTCAGTGTGTTAATATTACTGAGGACAGTGGGGATGTTTTACACTTCACAGGGTTTATCTGACTGTGGGTCATGATATACACAGTGTGTCAGTGAGTGTGTTAATATTAATCTGTGTTCTCTGTCAGTGTGCTAATATTACTGAAGACAGTGGGGGTGTTTTACACTTCACAGGGTGTATCTGACTGTGCTTCATGATGTACACAGTGTGTCAGTGAGTGTGTTAATATTAATCTGTGTTCTCTGTCAGTGTGTTAATATTGCTGAGGACAGTGGGGGTGTTTTACACTTCACAGGGTGTATCTGACTGTAGGTCATGATGTACACAGTGTGTCAGTGAGTGTGTTAATATTAATCTGTGTTCTCTGTCAGTGTGTTAATATTACTGAGGACAGTGGGGATGTTTTACACTTCACAGGGTGTATCTGACTGTGGGTCATGATATACACAGTGTGTCAGTGAGTGTGTTAATATTAATCTGTGTTCTCTGTCAGTGTGTTAATATTACTGAGGACAGTGGGGGTGTTTTACACTTCACAGGGTGTATCTGACTGTGGGTCATGATGTACACAGTGTGTCAGTGAGTGTGTTAATATTAATCTGTGTTCTCTGTCAGTGTGTTAATATTCCTGAGGACAGTGGGGGTGTTTTACACTTCACAGGGTGTATCTGACTGTGGGTCATGATATACACAGTGTGTCAGTGAGTGTGTTAATATTAATCTGTGTTCTCTGTCAGTGTGTTAATATTACTGAGGACAGTGGGGATGTTTTACACTTCACAGGGTTTATCTGACTGTGGGTCATGATATACACAGTGTGTCAGTGAGTGTGTTAATATTAATCTGTGTTCTCTGTCAGTGTGCTAATATTACTGAAGACAGTGGGGGTGTTTTACACTTCACAGGGTGTATCTGACTGTGCTTCATGATGTACACAGTGTGTCAGTGAGTGTGTTAATATTAATCTGTGTTCTCTGTCAGTGTGTTAATATTGCTGAGGACAGTGGGGGTGTTTTACACTTCACAGGGTGTATCTGACTGTGGGTCATGATGTACACAGTGTGTCAGTGAGTGTGTTAATATTAATCTGTGTTCTCTGTCAGTGTGTTAATATTACTGAGGACAGTGGGGATGTTTTACACTTCACAGGGTGTATCTGACTGTGGGTCATGATATGCACAGTGTGTCAGTGAGTGTGTTAATATTAATCTGTGTTCTCTGTCAGTGTGTTAATATTACTGAGGACAGTGGGGGTGTTTTACACTTCACAGGGTGTATCTGACTGTGGGTCATGATGTACACAGTGTGTCAGTGAGTGTGTTAATATTAATCTGTGTTCTCTGTCAGTGTGTTAATATTGCTGAGGACAGTGGGGGTGTTTTACACTTCACAGGGTGTATCTGACTGCGGGTCATGATGTACACAGTGTGTCAGTGAGTGTGTTAATATTAATCTGTGTTCTCTGTCAGTGTGTTAATATTCCTGAGGACAGTGGGGGTGTTTTACACTTCACAGGGTGTATCTGACTGTGGGTCATGATGTACACAGTGTGTCAGTGAGTGTGTTAATATTAATCTGTGTTCTCTGTCAGAGTCTTAATATTACTGAGGACAGTGGGGGCGTTTTACACTTCACAGGGTTTATCTGACTGTGGGTCATGATGTACACAGTGTGTCAGTGAGTGTGTTAATATTAATCTGTGTTCTCTGTCAGTGTGTTAATATTACTGGGGACAGTGGGGGTGTTTTACACTTCACAGGGTGTATCTGACTGTGGGTCATGATGTACACAGTGTGTCAGTGAGTGTGTTAATATTAATCTGTGTTCTCTGTCAGTGTGTTAATATTACTGAGGACAGTGGGGGTGTTTTACACTTCACAGGGTGTATCTGACTGTGGGTCATGATGTACACAGTGTGTCAGTGAGTGTGTTAATATTAATCTGTGTTCTCTGTCAGTGTGTTAATATTACTGGGGACAGTGGGGGTGTTTTACACTTCACAGGGTGTATCTGACTGTGGGTCATGATATACACAGTGTGTCAGTGAGTGTGTTAATATTAATCTGTGTTCTCTGTCAGTGTGTTAATATTACTGAGGACAGTGGGGATGTTTTACACTTCACCGGGTGTATCTGACTGTGGGTCATGATAGACACAGTGTGTCAGTGAGTGTGTTAATATTAATCTGTGTTCTCTGTCAGTGTGTTAATATTCCTGAGGACAGTGGGGGTGTTTTACACTTCACCGGGTATATCTGACTGTGGGTCATGATATACATAGTGTGTCAGTGAGTGTGTTAATATTAATCTGTATTCTCTGTCAGTGTGTTAATATTACTGAGGACAGTGGGGGTGTTTTACACTTCACAGGGTGTATCTGACTGTGGGTCATGATGTACACAGTGTGTCAGTGAGTGTGTTAATATTAATCTGTGTTCTATGTCAGTGTGTTAATATTACTGAGGACAGTGGGGGTGTTTCACACTTCACAGGGTGTATCTGACTGTGGGTCATGATGTACACAGTGTGTCAGTGAGTGTGTTAATATTAATCTGTGTTCTCTGTCAGTGTGTTAATATTCCTGAGGACAGTGGGGGTGTTTTACACTTCACAGGGTGTATCTGACTGTGGGTCATGATGTACACAGTGTGTCAGTGAGTGTGTTAATATTAATCTGTGTTCTCTGTCAGTGTGTTAATATTCCTGAGGTCAGTGGAGGTGTTTTACACTTCACAGGGTGTATCTGACTGTGGGTCATGATATACACAGTGTGTCAGTGAGTGTGTTAATATTAATCTTTGTTCTCTGTCAGTGAGTTAATATTGCTGAGGACAGTGGGGGTGTTTTACACTTCACAGGGTGTATCTGACTGTGGGTCATGATATACACAGTGTGTCAGTGAGTGTGTTAATATTAATCTGTGTTCTCTGTCAGTGTGTTAATATTACTGTGGACAGTGGGGGTGTTTTACACTTCACAGGGTGTATCTGACTGTGGGTCATGATATACACAGTGTGTCAGTGAGTGTGTTAATATTAATCTGTGTTCTCTGTCAGTGTGTTAATATTACTGAGGACAGTGGGGGTGTTTTACACTTCACAGGGTGTATCTGACTGTGGGTCACGATGTACACAGTGTGTCAGTGAGTGTGTTAATATTAATCTGTGTTCTCTGTCAGTGTGTTAATATGACTGGGGACAGTGGGGGTGTTTTACACTTCACAGGGTGTATCTGACTGTGGGTCATGTTATACACAGTGTGTCAGTGAGTGTGTTAATATTAATCTGTGTTCTCTGTCAGTGTGTTAATATTACTGAGGACAGTGGGGATGTTTTACACTTCACCGGGTGTATCTGACTGTGGGTCATGATATACACAGTGTGTCAGTGAGTGTGTTAATATTAATCTGTGTTCTCTGTCAGTGTGTTAATATTCCTGAGGACAGTGGGGGTGTTTTACACTTCACAGGGTGTATCTGACTGTGGGTCATGATATACATAGTGTGTCAGTGAGTGTGTTAATATTAATCTGTGTTCTATGTCAGTGTGTTAATATTACTGAGGACAGTGGGGGTGTTTCACACTTCACAGGGTGTATCTGACTGTGGGTCATGATGTACACAGTGTGTCAGTGAGTGTGTTAATATTAATCTGTGTTCTCTGTCAGTGTGTTAATATTCCTGAGGACAGTGGGGGTGTTTTAGACTTCACAGGGTGTATCTGACTGTGGGTCATGATATACACAGTGTGTCAGTGAGTGTGTTAATATTAATCTGTGTTCTCTGTCAGTGTGTTAATATTACTGTGGACAGTGGGGGTGTTTTACACTTCACAGGGTGTATCTGACTGTGGGTCATGATATACACAGTGTGTCAGTGAGTGTGTTAATATTAATCTGTGTTCTCTCTCAGTGTGTTAATATTACTGAGGACAGTGGGGGTGTTTTACACTTCACAGGGTGTATCTGACTGTGGGTCACGATGTACACAGTGTGTCAGTGAGTGTGTTAATATTAATTTGTGTTCTCTGTCAGTGTGTTAATATTCCTGAGGACAGTGGGGGTGTTTTACACTTCACAGGGTGCATCTGACTGTGGGTCATGATATACACAGTGTGTCAGTGAGTGTGTTAATATTAATCTGTCTTCTCTGTCATTGTGTTAACATTGCTGAGAACAGTGGGGGTGTTTTACACTTCACAGGGTGTATCTGACTGTGGGTCATGATATACACAGTGTGTCAGTGAGAGTGTTAATATTAATCTGTGTTCTCTGTCAGTGTGTTAATATTCCTGAGGACAGTGGGGGTGTTTTACACTTCACAGGGTGTATCTGACTGTGGGTCATGATATACACAGTGTGTCATTGAGTGTGTTAATATTAATCTGTGTTCTCTGTCAGTGTGTTAATATTCCTGAGGACAGTGGGGGTGTTTTACACTTCACAGGGTGGATCTGACTGTGGGTCATGATATACACAGTGTGTCAGTGAGAGTGTTTATATTAATCTGTGTTCTCTGTCAGTGTGTTAATATTCCTGAGGACAGTGGGGGTGTTTTACACTTCACAGGGTGTATCTGAATGTCGGTCATGATATACACAGTGTGTCAGTGAGTGTGTTAATATTAATCTGTGTTCTCTGTCAGTGTGTTAATATTACTGAGGACAGTGGGGATGTTTTACACTTCACAGGGTGTATCTGACTGTGAGTCATGCTATACACAGTGTGTCAGTGAGTGTGTTAATATTAATCTGTGTTCTCTGTCAGTGTGTTAATATTCCTGTGGACAGTGGGGGTGTTTTACACTTCACAGGATGTATCTGACTGTGGGTCATGATATACACAGTGTGTCAGTGAGTGTGTTAATATTAATCTGTGTTCTCTGTCAGTGTGTTAATATTACTGAGGACAGTGGGGGTGTTTTACACTTCACAGGGTGTATCTGACTGTGGGTCATGATATACAGAGTGTGTCAGTGAGTGTGTTAATATTAATCTGTGTTCTCTGTCAATGTGTTAATATTACTGAGGACAGTGGGGGTGTTTTACACTTCACAGGGTGTATCTGACTGTGGGTCATGATATACACTGTGTGTCAGTGAGTGTGTTAATATTAATCTGTGTTCTCTGTCAGTGTGTTAATATTACTGAGGACAGTGGGGGTGTTTTACACTTCACAGGGTGTATCTGACTGTGGGTCATGATATACACAGTGTGTCAGTGAGTGTGTTAATATTAATCTGTGTTCTCTGTCAGTGTGTTAATATTCCTGAGGACAGTGGGGGTGTTTTACACTTCACAGGGTTTATCTGACTGTGGGTCATGATATACAGAGTGTGTCAGTGAGTGTGTTAATATTAATCTGTGTTCTCTGTCAGTGTGTTAATATTACTGAGGACAGGGGGGGGTGTTTTACACTTCACAGGGTGTATCTGACTGTGGGTCATGATATACAGAGTGTGTCAGTGAGTGTGTTAATATTAATCTGTGTTCTCTGTCAGTGTGTTAATATTACTGAGGACAGTGGGGGTGTTTTACACTTCACAGGGTGTATCTGACTGTGGGTCATGATTTTCACAGTCTGTCAGTGAGTGTGTTAATATTAATCTGTGTTCTCTGTCAGTGTGTTAATATTACTGAGGACAGTGGGGGTGTTTTACACTTTTGCAGGGTGTATCTGACTGTGGGTCATGATATACACAGTGTGTCAGTGAGTGTGTTAATATTAATCTGTGTTCTCTGTCAGTGTGTTAATATTACTGAGGACAGTGGGGGTGTTTTACACTTCACAGGGTGTATCTGACTGTGGGTCATGATGTACACAGTGTGTCAGTGAGTGTGTTAATATTAATCTGTGTTCTCTGTCAGTGTGTTAATATTACTGAGGACAGTGGGGATGTTTTACACTTCACCGGGTGTATCTGACTGTGGGTCATGATATACACAGTGTGTCAGTGAGTGTGTTAATATTAATCTGTGTTCTCTGTCAGTGTGTTAATATTACTGAGGACAGTGGGGGTGTTTTACACTTCACAGGGTGTATCTGACTGTGGGTCATGATATACACAGTGTGTCATTGAGTGTGTTAATATTAATCTGTGTTCTCTGTCAGTGTGTTAATATTCCTGAGGACAGTGGGGGTGTTTTACACTTCACAGGGTGTATCTGACTGTGGGTCATGATATACACAGTGTGTCAGTGAGAGTGTTAATATTAATCTGTGTTCTCTGTCAGTGTGTTAATATTCCTGAGGACAGTGGGGGTGTTTTACACTTCACAGGGTGTATCTGACTGTGGGTCATGATATACACAGTGTGTCAGTGAGTGTGTTAATATTAATCTGTGTTCTCTGTCAGTGTGTTAATATTACTGAGGACAGTGGGGATGTTTTACACTTCACAGGGTGTATCTGACTGTGAGTCATGATATGCACAGTGTGTCAGTGAGTGTGTTAATATTAATCTGTGTTCTCTGTCAGTGTGTTAATATTCCTGAGGACAGTGGGGGTGTTTTACACTTCACAGGATGTAACTGACTGTGGGTCATGATATACACAGTGTGTCAGTGAGTGTGTTAATATTAATCTGTGTTCTCTGTCAGTGTGTTAATATTACTGAGGACAGTGGGGGTGTTTTACACTTCACAGGGTGTATCTGACTGTGGGTCATGATATACACAGTGTGTCAGTGAGTGTGTTAATATTAATCTGTGTTCTCTGTCAGTGTGTTAATATTACTGAGGACAGTGGGGGTGTTTTACACTTCACAGGGTTTATCTGACTGTGGGTCATGATATACAGAGTGTGTCAGTGAGTGTGTTAATATTAATCTGTGTTCTCTGTCAGTGTGTTAATATTACTGAGGACAGGGGGGGGTGTTTTACACTTCACAGGGTGTATCTGACTGTGGGTCATGATATACAGAGTGTGTCAGTGAGTGTGTTAATATTAATCTGTGTTCTCTGTCAGTGTGTTAATATTACTGAGGACAGTGGGGGTGTTTTACACTTCACAGGGTGTATCTGACTGTGGGTCATGATTTTCACAGTCTGTCAGTGAGTGTGTTAATATTAATCTGTGTTCTCTGTCAGTGTGTTAATATTACTGAGGACAGTGGGGGTGTTTTACACTTTTGCAGGGTGTATCTGACTGTGGGTCATGATATACACAGTGTGTCAGTGAGTGTGTTAATATTAATCTGTGTTCTCTGTCAGTGTGTTAATATTACTGAGGACAGTGGGGGTGTTTTACACTTCACAGGGTGTATCTGACTGTGGGTCATGATGTACACAGTGTGTCAGTGAGTGTGTTAATATTAATCTGTGTTCTCTGTCAGTGTGTTAATATTACTGAGGACAGTGGGGATGTTTTACACTTCACCGGGTGTATCTGACTGTGGGTCATGATATACACAGTGTGTCAGTGAGTGTGTTAATATTAATCTGTGTTCTCTGTCAGTGTGTTAATATTACTGAGGACAGTGGGGGTGTTTTACACTTCACAGGGTGTATCTGACTGTGGGTCATGATATACACAGTGTGTCATTGAGTGTGTTAATATTAATCTGTGTTCTCTGTCAGTGTGTTAATATTCCTGAGGACAGTGGGGGTGTTTTACACTTCACAGGGTGTATCTGACTGTGGGTCATGATATACACAGTGTGTCAGTGAGAGTGTTAATATTAATCTGTGTTCTCTGTCAGTGTGTTAATATTCCTGAGGACAGTGGGGGTGTTTTACACTTCACAGGGTGTATCTGACTGTGGGTCATGATATACACAGTGTGTCAGTGAGTGTGTTAATATTAATCTGTGTTCTCTGTCAGTGTGTTAATATTACTGAGGACAGTGGGGATGTTTTACACTTCACAGGGTGTATCTGACTGTGAGTCATGATATGCACAGTGTGTCAGTGAGTGTGTTAATATTAATCTGTGTTCTCTGTCAGTGTGTTAATATTCCTGAGGACAGTGGGGGTGTTTTACACTTCACAGGATGTAACTGACTGTGGGTCATGATATACACAGTGTGTCAGTGAGTGTGTTAATATTAATCTGTGTTCTCTGTCAGTGTGTTAATATTACTGAGGACAGTGGGGGTGTTTTACACTTCACAGGGTGTATCTGACTGTGGGTCATGATATACACAGTGTGTCAGTGAGTGTGTTAATATTAATCTGTGTTCTCTGTCAGTGTGTTAATATTACTGAGGACAGTGGGGATGTTTTACACTTCACAGGGTGTATCTGACTGTGAGTCATGATATACACAGTGTGTCAGTGAGTGTGTTAATATTAATCTGTGTTCTCTGTCAGTGTGTTAATATTCCTGAGGACTTTGGGGGTGTTTTACACTTCACAGGATGTATCTGACTGTGGGTCATGATATACACAGTGTGTCAGTGAGTGTGTTAATATTAATCTGTGTTCTCTGTCAGTGTGTTAATATTACTGAGGACAGTGGGGGTGTTTTACACTTCACAGGGTGTATCTGACTGTGGGTCATGATATACAGAGTGTGTCAGTGAGTGTGTGAATATTAATCTGTGTTCTCTGTCTGTGTGTTAATATTCCTGAGGACAGTGGGGGTGTTTTACACTTCACAGGGTGTATCTGACTGTGGGTCAAGATATACACAGTGTGTCAGTGAGTGTGTTAATATTAATCTGTGTTCTCTGTCAGTGTGTTAATATTCCTGAGGACAGTGGGGGTGTTTTACACTTCACAGGGTGTATCTGACTGTGGGTCATGATATACAGAGTGTGTCAGTGAGTGTGTTAATATTAATCTGTGTTCTCTGTCAGTGTGTTAATATTACTGAGGACAGGGGGGGTGTTTTACACTTCACAGGGTGTATCTGACTGTGGGTCATGATATACAGAGTGTGTCAGTGAGTGTGTTAATATTAATCTGTGTTCTCTGTCAGTGTGTTAATATTACTGAGGACAGTGGGGGTGTTTTACACTTCACAGGGTGTATCTGACTGTGGTTCATGATGTACACAGTGTGTCAGTGAGTGTGTTAATATTAATCTGTGTTCTCTGTCAGTGTGTTAATATTACTGAGGACAGTGGGGGTGTTTTACACTTCACAGGGTGTATCTGACTGTGGGTCATGATTTACACAGTGTGTCAGTGAGTGTGTTAATATTAATCTGTGTTCTCTGTCAGTGTGTTAATATTACTGAGGACAGTGGGGGTGTTTTACACTTTTGCAGGATGTATCTGACTGTGGGTCATGATATACACAATGTGTCAGTGAGTGTGTTAATATTAATCTGTGTTCTCTGTCAGTGTGTTAATATTACTGAGGACAGTGGGGGTGTTTTACACTTCACAGGGTGTATCTGACTGTGGGTCATGATGTACACAGTGTGTCAGTGAGTGTGTTAATATTAATCTGTGTTCTCTGTCAGTGTGTTAATATTACTGAGGACAGTGGGGATGTTTTACACTTCACCGGGTGTATCTGACTGTGGGTCATGATATACACAGTGTGTCAGTGAGTGTGTTAATATTAATCTGTGTTCTCTGTCAGTGTGTTAATATTACTGGGGACAGTGGGGGTGTTTTACACTTCACAGGGTGTATCTGACTGTGGGTCATGATATACACAGTGTGTCATTGAGTGTGTTAATATTAATCTGTGTTCTCTGTCAGTGTGTTAATATTCCTGAGGACAGTGGGGGTGTTTTACACTTCACAGGGTGTATCTGACTGTGGGTCATGATATACACAGTGTGTCAGTGAGAGTGTTAATATTAATCTGTGTTCTCTGTCAGTGTGTTAATATTCCTGAGGACAGTGGGGGTGTTTTACACTTCACAAGGTGTATCTGACTGTGGGTCATGATATACACAGTGTGTCAGTGAGTGTGTTAATATTAATCTGTGTTCTCTGTCAGTGTGTTAATATTAATGAGGACAGTGGGGATGTTTTACACTTCACAGGGTGTATCTGACTGTGAGTCATGATATACACAGTGTGTCAGTGAGTGTGTTAATATTAATCTGTGTTCTCTGTCAGTGTGTTAATATTCCTGAGGACAGTGGGGGTGTTTTACACTTCACAGGATGTATCTGACTGTGGGTCATGATATACACAGTGTGTCAGTGAGTGTGTTAATATTAATCTGTGTTCTCTGTCAGTGTGTTAATATTACTGAGGACAGTGGGGGTGTTTTACACTTCACAGGGTGTATCTGACTGTGGGTCATGATATACAGAGTGTGTCAGTGAGTGTGTTAATATTAATCTGTGTTCTCTGTCAGTGTGTTAATATTACTGAGGACAGTGGGGGTGTTTTACACTTCACAGGGTGTATCTGACTGTGGGTCATGATATACACTGTGTGTCAGTGAGTGTGTTAATATTAATCTGTGTTCTCTGTCAGTGTGTTAATATTCCTGAGGACAGTGGGGGTGTTTTACACTTCACAGGGTGTATTTGACTGTGGGTCATGATATACACAGTGTGTCAGTGAGTGTGTTAATATTAATCTGTGTTCTCTGTCAGTGTGTTAATATTGCTGAGGACAGTGGGGGTGTTTTACACTTCACAGGGTGTATCTGACTGTGGGTCATGATATACAGAGTGTGTCAGTGAGTGTGTTAATATTAATCTGTGTTCTCTGTCAGTGTGTTAATATTACTGAGGAAAGGGGGGGGTGTTTTACACTTCACAGGGTGTATCTGACTGTGGGTCATAATATACAGAGTGTGTCAGTGAGTGTGTTAATATTAATCTGTGTTCTCTGTCAGTGTGTTAATATTACTGAGGACAGTGGGGGTGTTTTACACTTCACAGGGTGTATCTGACTGTGGGTCATGATATACACAGTGTGTCAGTGAGTGTGTTAATATTAATCTGTGTTCTCTGTCAGTGTGTTAATATTACTGAGGACAGTGGGGGTGTTTTACACTTTTGCAGGGTGTATCTGACTGTGGGTCATGATATACACAGTGTGTCAGTGAGTGTGTTAATATTAATCTGTGTTCTCTGTCAGTGTGTTAATATTACTGAGGACAGTGGGGGTGTTTTACACTTCACAGGGTGTATCTGACTGTGTGTCATGATGTACACAGTGTGTCAGTGAGTGTGTTAATATTAATCTGTGTTCTCTGTCAGTGTGTTAATATTACTGAGGACAGTGGGGGTGTTTTACACTTCACAGGGTGTATCTGACTGTGGGTCATGATTTACACAGTGTGTCAGTGAGTGTGTTAATATTAATCTGTGTTCTCTGTCAGTGTGTTAATATTACTGAGGACAGTGGGGGTGTTTTACACTTTTGCAGGGTGTATCTGACTGTGGGTCATGATATACACAGTGTGTCAGTGAGTGTGTTAATATTAATCTGTGTTCTCTGTCAGTGTGTTAATATTCCTGAGGACAGTGGGGGTGTTTTACACTTCACAGGGTGTATCTGACTGTGGGTCATGATGTACACAGTGTGTCATTGAGTGTTTTAATATTAATCTGTGTTCTCTGTCAGTGTGTTAATATTACTGAGGACAGTGGGGATGTTTTACACTTCACCGGGTGTATCTGACTGTGGGTCATGATATACACAGTGTGTCAGTGAGTGTGTTAATATTAATCTGTGTTCTCTGTCAGTGTGTTAATATTACTGAGGACAGTGGGGGTGTTTTACACTTCACAGGGTGTATCTGACTGTGGGTCATGATATACACAGTGTGTCAGTGAGTGTGTTAATATTAATCTGTGTTCTCTGTCAGTGTGTTAATATTACTGAGGACAGTGGGGATGTTTTACACTTCACAGGGTGTATCTGACTGTGGGTCATGATATACACAGTGTGTCAGTGAGTGTGTTAATATTAATCTGTGTTCTCTGTCAGTGTGTTAATATTACTGAGGACAGTGGGGATGTTTTACACTTCACAGGGTGTATCTGACTGTGGGTCATGATATACACAGTGTGTCAGTGAGTGTGTTAATATTAATCTGTGTTCTCTGTCAGTGTGTAAATATTCCTGAGGACAGTGGGGGTGTTTTACACTTCACAGGGTGTATCTGACTGTGGGTCATGATATACACAGTGTGTCAGTGAGTGTGTTAATGTTAATCTGTGTTCTCTGTCAGTGTGTTAATATTGCTGAGGACAGTGGGGGTGTTTTACACTTCACAGGGTGTATCTGACTGTGGGTCATGATATACACAGTGTGTCAGTGAGTGTGTTAATATTAATCTGTGTTCTCTGTCAGGTGTTAATATTCCTGAGGACAGTGGGGGTGTTTTACACTTCACAGGGTGTATCTGACTGCGGGTCATGATATACATAGTGTGTCAGTGAGTGTGTTAATATTAATCTGTGTTCTCTGTCAGTGTGTTAATATTACTGAGGAAAGTGGGGGTGTTTTACACTTCACAGGGTTTATCTGACTGTGGATCATGATATACACAGTGTGTCAGTGAGTGTGTTAATATTAATCTGTGTTCTCTGTCAGTGTGTTAATATTGCTGAGGACAGTGGGGGTGTTTTACACTTCACAGGGTGTATCTGACTGTGGGTCATGATATACACAGTGTGTCAGTGAGTGTGTTAATATTAATCTGTGTTCTCTGTCAGGTGTTAATATGCCTGAGGACAGTGGGGGTGTTTTACACTTCACAGGGTGTATCTGACTGCGGGTCATGATATACATAGTGTGTCAGTGAGTGTGTTAATATTAATCTGTGTTCTCTGTCAGTGTGTTAATATTACTGAGGACAGTGGGGGTGTTGTAAACTTCACAGGGTGTATCTGACTGTGGGTCATGATCTACACAGTGTGTCAGTGAGTGTGTTAATATTAATCTGTGTTCTCTGTCAGTGTGATAATATTCCTGAGGACAGTGGGGGTGTTTTACACTTCACAGGGTGTATCTGACTGTGGGTCATGATTTACACCGTGTGTCAGTGAGTGTGTTAATATTAATCTGTGTTCTCTGTCAGTGTGTTAATATTCCTGAGGACAGTGGGGGTGTTTTACACTTCACAGGGTGTATCTGACTGTGGGTCATGATATACACAGTGTGTCAGTGAGTGTGTTAATATTAATCTGTGTTCTCTGTCAGTGTGTTAATATTCCTGAGGACAGTGGGGGTGTTTTACACTTCACAGGGTGTATCTGGCTGTGGGTCATGATGTACACAGTGTGTCAGTGTGTGTGTTAATATTAATCTGTGTTCTCTGTCAGTGTGTTAATATTCCTGAGGACAGTGGGGGTGTTTTACACTTCACAGGGTGTATCTGACTGTGGGTCATGATATACACAGTGTGTCAGTGAGTGTGTTAATATTAATCTGTGTTCTCTGTCAGTGTGTTAATATTACTGAGGACAGTGGGGATGTTTTACACTTCACAGGGTGTATCTGACGGTGGGTCATGATATACACAGTGTGTCAGTGAGTGTGTTAATATTAATCTGTGTTCTCTGTCAGTGTGTTAATATTGCTGAGGACAGTGGGGGTGTTTTACACTTCACAGGGTGTATCTGACTGTGGGTCATGATATACACAGTGTGTCAGTGGGAATGTTAATATTAATCTGTGTTCTCTGTCAGTGTGATAATATTCCTGAGGACAGTGGGGGTGTTTTACACTTCACAGGGTGTATCTGACTGTGGGTCATGATATACACAGTGTGTCAGTGAGTGTGTTAATATTAATCTGTGTTCTCTGTCAATGTGTTAATATTGCTGAGGACAGTGGGGGTGTTTTACACTTCACAGGGTGTATCTGACTGTGGGTCATGATATACACAGTGTGTCAGTGAGAATGTTAATATTAATCTGTGTTCTCTGTCAGTGTGATAATATTCCTGAGGACAGTGGGGGTGTTTTACACTTCACAGGGTGTATCTGACTGTGGGTCATGATATACACAGTGTATCAGTGAGTGTGTTAATATTAATCTGTGTTCTCTGTCAGTGTGTTAATATTCCTGAGGACAGTGGGGGTGTTTTGCACTTCACAGGGTGTATCTGACTGTGGGTCATGATATACACAGTGTGTCAGTGAGTGTGCTAATATTAATCTGTGTTCTCTGTCAGTGTGTTAATATTACTGAGGACAGTGGGGGTGTTTTACACTTCACAGGGTGTATCTGGCTGTGGGTCATGATATACACAGTGTGTCAGTGAGTGTGTTAATATTAATCTGTGTTCTCTGTCAGTGTGTTAATATTCCTGAGGACAGTGGGGGTGTTTTACACTTCACAGGGTGTATCTGACTGTGGGTCATGATGGACACAGTGTGTCAGTGAGTGTCTTAATATTAATCTGTGTTCTCTGTCAGTGTGTTAATATTACTGAGGACAGTGGGGGTGTTTTACACTTCACAGGGTGTATCTGACTGTGGGTCATGATGAACACAGTGTGTCAGTGAGTGTGTTAATATTAATCTGTGTTCTCTGTCAGTGTGTTAATATTGCTGAGGACAGTGGGGGTGTTTTACACTTCACAGGGTGTATCTGACTGTGGGTCATGATATACACAGTGTGTCAGTGAGTGTGTTAATATTAATCTGTGTTCTCTGTCAGTGTGATAATATTCCTGAGGACAGTGGGGGTGTTTTACACTTCACAGGGTGTATCTGACTGTGGGTCATGATTTACACAGTGTGTCAGTGAGTGTGTTAATATTAATCTGTGTTCTCTGTCAGTGTGTTAATATTCCTGAGGACAGTGGGGGTGTTTTACACTTCACAGGGTGTATCTGACTCTAAGTCATGATATACACAGTGTGTCAGTGAGTGTGTTAATATTAATCTGTGTTCTCTTTCAGTGTGTTAATATTCCTGAGGACAGTGGGGGTGTTTTACACTTCACAGGGTGTATCTGACTTCGGGTCATGATATACATAGTGTGTCAGTGAGTGTGTTAATATTAATCTGTGTTCTCTGTCAGTGTGTTAATATTACTGAGGACAGTGGGGGTGTTTTACACTTCACAAGGTGTATCTGGCTGTGGGTCATGATATACACAGTGTGTCAGTGAGTGTGTTAATATTAATCTGTGTTCTCTGTCAGTGTGTTAATATTACTGAGGACTGTGGGGATGTTTTACACTTCACGGGGTTTATCTGACTGTGGGTCATGATGTACACAGTGTGTCAGTGAGTGTGTTAATATTAATCTGTGTTCTCTGTCAGTGTGTTAATATTACTGAGGACAGTGGGGGTGTTTTACACTTCACAGGGTGTATCTGACTGTGGGTCATGATATACACAGTGTGTCAGTGAGTGTGTTAATATTAATCTGTGTTCTCTGTCAGTGTGTTAATATTCCTGAGGACAGTGGGGGTGTTTTACACTTCACAGGGTGTATCTGACTGTGAGTCATGATGTACACAGTGTGTCAGTGAGTGTGTTAATATTAATCTGTGTTCTCTGTCAGTGTGTTAATATTCCTGAGGACAGTGGGGGTGTTTTACACTTCACAGGGTGTATCTGACTGTGGGTCATGATATACACAGTGTGTCAGTGAGTGTGTTAACATTAATCTGTGTTCTCTGTCAGTGTGTTAATATTGCTGAGGACAGTGGGGGTGTTTTACACTTCACAGGGTGTATCTGACTGTGGGTCATGATATACACAGTGTGTCAGTGAGTGTGTTAATATTAATCTGTGTACTCTGTCAGTGTGTTAATATTACTGAGGACAGTGGGGGTGTTTTACACCTCACATTGTGTATCTGACTGTGGGTCATGATATACTCAGTGTGTCAGTGAGTGTGTTAATATTAATCTGTGTTCTCTGTCAGTATGTTAATATAGCTGAGAACAGTGGGGGTGTTTTACACTTCACAGGGTGTATCTGACTGTGGGTCATGATATACACAGTGTGTCAGTGAGTGTGTTAATATTAATCTGTGTTCTCTGTCAGTGTGTTAATATTCCTGAGGACAGTGGGGGTGTTTTACACTTCACAGGGTGTATCTGACTGTGGGTCATGATGTACACAGTGTGTCAGTGAGTGTGTTAATATTAATCTGTGTTCTCTGTCAATGTGTTAATATTACTGAGGACAGTGGGGGTGTTTTACACTTCACAGGGTTTATCTGACTGTGGGTCATGATATACACAGTGTGTCAGTGAGTGTGTTAATATTAATCTGTGTTCTCTGTCAGTGTGTTAATATTCCTGAGGACAGTGGGTGTGTTTTACACTTCACAGGGTGTATCTGACTGTGGGTCATGATATACACAGTGTGTCAGTGAGTGTCTTAATATTAATCTGTGTTCTCTGTCAGTGTGTTAATATTCCTGAGGACAGTTGGGGTGTTTTACACTTCACCGGGTGTATCTGACTGTGGGTCATGATATACACAGTGTGTCAGTGAGTGTGTTAATATTAATCTGTGTTCTCTGTCAGTATGTTAATATTGCTGAGAACAGTGGGGGTGTTTTACACTTCACAGGGTGTATCTGACTGTGGGTCATGATATACACAGTGTGTCAGTGAGTGTGTTAATATTAATCTGTGTTCTCTGTCAGTGTGTTAATATTCCTGAGGACAATGGGGCTGTTTTACACTTCACAGGGTGTATCTGACTGTGGGTCATGATATACACAGTGTGTCAGTGAGTGTGTTAATATTAATCTGTGTTCTCTGTCAGTGTGTTAATATTACTGAGGACAGTGGGGGTGTTTTACACTTCACAGGGTTTATCTGACTGTGGATCATGATATACACAGTGTGTCAGTGAGTGTGTTAATATTAATCTGTGTTCTCTGTCAGTGTGTTAATATTGCTGAGGACAGTGGGGGTGTTTTACACTTCACAGGGTGTATCTGACTGTGGGTCATGATATACACAGTGTGTCAGTGAGTGTGTTAATATTAATCTGTGTTCTCTGTCAGGTGTTAATATTCCTGAGGACAGTGGGGGTGTTTTACACTTCACAGGGTGTATCTGACTGCGGGTCATGATATACATAGTGTGTCAGTGAGTGTGTTAATATTAATCTGTGTTCTCTGTCAGTGTGTTAATATTACTGAGGACAGTGGGGGTGTTTTACACTTCACAGGGAGTATCTGGCTGTGGGTCATGATATACACAGTGTGTCAGTGAGTGTGTTAATATTAATCTGTGTTCTCTGTCAGTGTGTTAATATTGCTGAGGACAGTGGGCGTGTTTTACACTTCACAAGGTGTATCTGGCTGTGGGTCATGATATACACAGTGTGTCAGTGAGTGTGTTAATATTAATCTGTGTTCTCTGTCAGTGTGTTAATATTCCTGAGGACAGTGGGGGTGTTTTACACTTCACAGGGTGCATCTGACTGTGGGTCATGATATACACAGTGTGTCAGTGAGTGTGTTAATATTAATCTGTGTTCTCTGTCAGTGTGTTAATATTCCTGAGGACAGTGGGGGTGTTTTACACTTCACAGGGTGTATCTGACTGTGGGTCATGATGGACACAGTGTGTCAGTGAGTGTGTTAATATTAATCTGTGTTCTCTGTCAGTGTGATAGTATTCCTGAGGACAGTGGGGGTGTTTTACACTTCACAGGGTGTATCTGACTGTGGGTCATGATTTACACAGTGTGTCAGTGAGTGTGTTAATATTAATCTGTGTTCTCTGTCAGTGTGTTAATATTCCTGAGGACAGTGGGGGTGTTTTACACTTCACAGGGTGTATCTGACTGTGGGTCATGATATACACAGTGTGTCAGTGAGTGTGTTAATATTAATCTGTGTTCTCTGTCAGTGTGTTAATATTCCTGAGGACAGTGGGGGTGTTTTACACTTCACAGGGTGTATCTGGCTGTGGGTCATGATGTACACAGTGTGTCAGTGAGTGTGTTAATATTAATCTGTGTTCTCTGTCAGTGTGTTAATATTCCTGAGGACAGTGGGGGTGTTTTACACTTCACAGGGTGTATCTGACTGTGGGTCATGATATACACAGTGTGTCAGTGAGTGTGTTAATATTAATCTGTGTTCTCTGTCAGTGTGTTAATATTGCTGAGGACAGTGGGGGTGTTTTACACTTCACAGGGTGTATCTGACTGTGGGTCATGATATACACAGTGTGTCAGTGAGAATGTTAATATTAATCTGTGTTCTCTGTCAGTGTGATAATATTCCTGAGGACAGTGGGGGTGTTTTACACTTCACAGGGTGTATCTGACTGTGGGTCATGATATACACAGTGTGTCAGTGAGTGTGTTAATATTAATCTGTGTTCTCTGTCAATGTGTTAATATTGCTGAGGACAGTGGGGGTGTTTTACACTTCACAGGGTGTATCTGACTGTGGGTCATGATATACACAGTGTGTCAGTGAGAATGTTAATATTAATCCGTGTTCTCTGTCAGTGTGATAATATTCCTGAGGACAGTGGGGGTGTTTTACACTTCACAGGGTGTATCTGACTGTGGGTCATGATATACACAGTGTGTCAGTGAGTGTGTTAATATTAATCTGTGTTCTCTGTCAGTGTGTTAATATTACTGAGGACAGTGGGGGTGTTTTACACTTCACAGGGTGTATCTGGCTGTGGGTCATGATATACACAGTGTGTCAGTAAGTGTGTTAATATTAATCTGTGTTCTCTGTCAGTGTGTTAATATTCCTGAGGACAGTGGGGGTGTTTTACACTTCACATGGTGTATCTGACTGTGGGTCATGATATACACAGTGTGTCAGTGAGTGTGTTAATATTAATCTGTGTTCACTGTCAGTGTGTTAATATTCCTGAGGACAGTGGGGGTGTTTTACACTTCACAGGGTGTATCTGACTGTGGGTCATGATGGACACAGTGTGTCAGTGAGTGTGTTGATATTAATCTGTGTTCCCTGTCAGTGTGTTAATATTCCTGAGGACAGTGGGGGTGTTTTACACTTCACAGGGTGTATCTGACTGTGGGTCATGATATACACAGTGTGTCAGTGAGTGTGTTAATATTAATCTGTGTTCTCTGTCAGTGTGTTAATATTACTGAGGACAGTGGGGGTGTTTTACACTTCACAGGGTGTATCTGACTGTGGGTCATGATATACACAGTGTGTCAGTGAGTGTGTTAATATTAATCTGTGTTCTCTGTCAGTGTGTAAATATTACTGAGGACAGTGGGGGTGTTTTACACTTCACAGGGTGTATCTGACTGTGGGTCATGATGTACACAGTGTGTCAGTGAGTGTGTTAATATTAATCTGTGTTCTCTGTCAGTGTGTTAATATTACTGAGGACAGTGGGGGTGTTTTACACTTCACAGGGTGTATCTGACTGTGGGTCATGATATACACAGTGTGTCAGTGAGTGTGTTAATATTAATCTGTGTTCTCTGTCAGTGTGTTAATATTCCTGAGGACAGTGGGGGTGTTTTACACTTCACAGGGTGTATCTGACTGTGGGTCATGATATACACAGTGTGTCAGTGAGTGTGTTAATATTAATCTGTGTTCTCTGTCAGTGTGTTAATATTCCTGAGGACAGTGGGGGTGTTTTACACTTCACAGGGTGTATCTGACTGTGGGTCATGATGTACACAGTGTGTCAGTGAGTGTGTTAATATTAATCTGTGTTCTCTGTCAGGTGTTAATATTACTGAGGACAGTGGGGGTGTTTTACACTTCACAGGGTGTATCTGACTGTGGGTCATGATGTACACAGTGTGTCAGTGAGTGTGTTAATATTAGTCTGTGTTCTCTGTCAGTGTGTTAATATTACTGAGGACAGCGGGCGTGTTTTACACTTCACAGGGTTTATCTGACTGTGGGTCATGATATACATAGTGTGTCAGTGAGTGTGTTAATATTAATCTGTGTTCTCTGTCAGTGTGTTAATATTGCTGAGGACAGTGGGCGTGTTTTACACTTCACAAGGTGTATCTGGCTGTGGGTCATGATATACACTGTGTGTCAGTGAGTGTGTTAATATTAATCTGTGTTCTCTGTCAGTGTGTTAATATTCCTGAGGACAGTGGGGGTGTTTTACACTTCACAGGGTGTATCTGACTGTGGGTCATGATGGACACAGTGTGTCAGTGAGTGTGTTAATATTAATCTGTGTTCTCTGTCAGTGTGATAATATTCCTGAGGACAGTGGGGGTGTTTTACACTTCACAGGGTGTATCTGACTGTGGGTCATGATTTACACAGTGTGTCAGTGAGTGTGTTAATATTAATCTGTGTTCTCTGTCAGTGTGTTAATATTCCTGAGGACAGTGGGGGTGTTTTACACTTCACAGGGTGTATCTGACTGTGGGTCATGATATACACAGTGTGTCAGTGAGTGTGTTAATATTAATCTGTGTTCTCTGTCAGTGTGTTAATATTCCTGAGGACAGTGGGGGTGTTTTACACTTCACAGGGTGTATCTGGCTGTGGGTCATGATGTACACAGTGTGTCAGTGAGTGTGTTAATATTAATCTGTGTTCTCTGTCAGTGTGTTAATATTCCTGAGGACAGTGGGGGTGTTTTACACTTCACAGGGTGTATCTGACTGTGGGTCATGATATACACAGTGTGTCAGTGAGTGTGTTAATATTAATCTGTGTTCTCTGTCAGTGTGTTAATATTACTGAGGACAGTGGGGATGTTTTACACTTCACAGGGTGTATCTGACTGTGGGTCATGATATACACAGTGTGTCAGTGAGTGTGTTAATATTAATCTGTGTTCTCTGTCAGTGTGTTAATATTGCTGAGGACAGTGGGGGTGTTTTACACTTCACAGGGTGTATCTGACTGTGGGTCATGATATACACAGTGTGTCAGTGAGTGTGTTAATATTAATCTGTGTTCTCTGTCAGTGTGTTAATATTGCTGAGGACAGTGGGGGTGTTTTACACTTCACAGGGTGTATCTGACTGTGGGTCATGATATACACAGTGTGTCAGTGAGAATGTTAATATTAATCTGTGTTCTCTGTCAGTGTGATAATATTCCTGAGGACAGTGGGGGTGTTTTACACTTCACAGGGTGTATCTGACTGTGGGTCATGATATACACAGTGTGTCAGTGAGTGTGTTAATATTAATCTGTGTTCTCTGTCAATGTGTTAATATTGCTGAGGACAGTGGGGGTGTTTTACACTTCACAGGGTGTATCTGACTGTGGGTCATGATATACACAGTGTGTCAGTGAGAATGTTAATATTAATCTGTGTTCTCTGTCAGTGTGATAATATTCCTGAGGACAGTGGGGGTGTTTTACACTTCACAGGGTGTATCTGACTGTGGGTCATGATATACACAGTGTGTCAGTGAGTGTGTTAATATTAATCTGTGTTCTCAGTCAGTGTGTTAATATTACTGAGGACAGTGGGGGTGTTTTACACTTCACAGGGTGTATCTGGCTGTGGGTCATGATATACACAGTGTGTCAGTGAGTGTGTTAATATTAATCTGTGTTCTCTGTCAGTGTGTTAATATTCCTGAGGACAGTGGGGGTGTTTTACACTTCACATGGTGTATCTGACTGTGGGTCATGATATACACAGTGTGTCAGTGAGTGTGTTAATATTAATCTGTGTTCTCTGTCAGTGTGTTAATATTCCTGAGGACAGTGGGGGTGTTTTACACTTCACAGGGTGTATCTGACTGTGGGTCATGATGGACACAGTGTGTCAGTGAGTGTGTTAATATTAATCTGTGTTCCCTGTCAGTGTGTTAATATTCCTGAGGACAGTGGGGGTGTTTTACACTTCACAGGGTGTATCTGACTGTGGGTCATGATATACACAGTGTGTCAGTGAGTGTGTTAATATTAATCTGTGTTCTCTGTCAGTGTGTTAATATTACTGAGGACAGTGGGGGTGTTTTACACTTCACAGGGTGTATCTGACTGTGGGTCATGATATACACAGTGTGTCAGTGAGTGTGTTAATATTAATATGTGTTCTCTGTCAGTGTGTAAATATTACTGAGGACAGTGGGGGTGTTTTACACTTCACAGGTTGTATCTGACTGTGGGTCATGATATACACAGTGTGTCAGTGAGTGTGTTAATATTAATCTGTGTTCTCTGTCAGTATGTTAATATTACTGAGGACAGTGGGGGTGTTTTACACTTCACAGGGTGTATCTGACTGTGGGTCATGATATACACAGTGTGTCAGTGAGTGTGTTAATATTAATCTGTGTTCTCTGTCAGTGTGTTAATATTCCTGAGGACAGTGGGGGTGTTTTACACTTCACAGGGTGTATCTGACTGTGGGTCATGATATACACAGTGTGTCAGTGAGTGTGTTAATATTAATCTGTGTTCTCTGTCAGTGTGTTAATATTCCTGAGGACAGTGGGGGTGTTTTACACTTCACAGGGTGTATCTGACTGTGGGTCATGATGTACACAGTGTGTCAGTGAGTGTGTTAATATTAATCTGTGTTCTCTGTCAGGTGTTAATATTACTGAGGACAGTGGGGGTGTTTTACACTTCACAGGGTGTATCTGACTGTGGGTCATGATGTACACAGTGTGTCATGGAGTGTGTTAATATTAGTCTGTGTTCTCTGTCAGTGTGTTAATATTACTGAGGACAGCGGGCGTGTTTTACACTTCACAGGGTTTATCTGACTGTGGGTCATGATATACATAGTGTGTCAGTGAGTGTGTTAATATTAAGCTGTGTTCTCTGTCAGTGTGTTAATATTCCTGAGGACAGTGGGGGTGTTTTACACTTCACAGGGTGTATCTGACTGTGGGTCATGATGTACACAGTGTGTCAGTGAGTGTGTTAATATTAATCTGTGTTCTCTGTCAGTGTGTTAATATTACTGAGGACAGTGGGCGTGTTTTACACTTCACAGGGTTTATCTGACTGTGGGTCATGATGTACACAGTGTGTCAGTGAGTGTGTTAATATTAATCTGTGTTCTCTGTCAGTGTGTTAATATTCCTGAGGACAGTGGGGGTGTTTTACACTTCACAGGGTGTATCTGACTGTGGGTCATGATATACACAGTGTGTCAGTGAGTGTGTTAATATTAATCTGTGTTCTCTGTCAGTGTGTTAATATTACTGAGGACAGTGGGGGTGTTTTACACTTCACAGGGTGTATCTGACTGTGGGTCATGATATACACAGTGTGTCAGTGAGTGTGTTAATTTTAATCTGTGTTCTCTGTCAGTGTGTTAATATTCCTGAGGACAGTGGGGGTGTTTTACACTTCACAGGGTGTATCTGACTGTGGGTCATGATATACACAGTGTGTCAGTGAGTGTGTTAATATTAATCTGTGTTCTCTGTCAGTGTGTTAATATTACTGAGGACAGTGGGGGTGTTTTACACTTCACAGGGTGTATCTGACTGTGGGTCATGATATACACAGTGTGTCAGTGAGTGTGTTAATATTAATCTGTGTTCTCTGTCAGTGTGTTAATATTACTGAGGACAGTGGGCGTGTTTTACACTTCACAGGGTTTATCTGACTGTGGGTCATGATATACACAGTGTGTCAGTGAGTGTGTTAATATTAATCTGTGTTCTCTGTCAGTGTGTAAATATTACCGAGGACAGTGGGGATGTTTTACACTTCACAGGGTGTATCTGACTGTGGGTCATGATATACACAGTGTGTCAGTGAGTGTGTTAATATTAATCTGTGTTCTCTGTCAGTGTGTTAATATTCCTGAGGACAGTGGGGGTGTTTTACACTTCACAGGGTGTATCTGACTGTGGGTCATGATATACACAGTGTGTCAGTGAGTGTGTTAATATTAATCTGTGTTCTCTGTCAGTGTGTTAATATTCCTGAGGACAGTGGGGGTGTTTTACACTTCACAGGGTGTATCTGACTGTGGGTCATGATGTACACGGTGTGTCAGTGAGTGTGTTAATATTAATCTGTGTTCTCTGTCAGTGTGTTAATATTCCTGTGGACAGTGGGGGTGTTTTACACTTCGCAGGGTGTATCTGACTGTGGGTCATGATGTCACAGTGTGTCAGTGAGTGTGTTAATATTAATCTGTGTACTCTGTCAGTGTGTTAATATTACTGAGGACATTGGGGGTGTTTTACACTTCACAGGGTGTATCTGACTGTGGGTCATGATATACACAGTGTGTCAGTGAGTGTGTTAATATTAATCTGTGTTCTCTGTCAGTGTGTTAATATTCCTGAGGACAGTGGGGGTGTTTTACACTTCACAGGGTGTATCTGACTGTGGGTCATGATATACACAGTGTGTCAGTGAGTGTGTTAATATTAATCTGTGTTCTCTGTCAGGTGTTAATATTACCGAGGACAGTGGGGGTGTTTTACAATTCACAGGGTTTATCTGACTGTGGGTCATGATATACACAGTGTGTCAGTGAGTGTGTTAATATTAATCTGTGTTCTCTGTCAGTGTGTTAATATTCCTGAGGACAGTGGGGGTGTTTTACACTTCACAGGGTGTATCTGACTGTGGGTCATGATATACACAGTGTGTCAGTGAGTGTGTTAATATTAATCTGTGTTCTCTGTCAGTGTGTTAATATTCCTGAGGACAGTGGGGGTGTTTTACACTTCACAGGGTGTATCTGACTGTGGGTCATGATATACACAGTGTGTCAGTGAGTGTGTTAATATTAATCTGTGTTCTCTGTCAGTGTGTTAATATTACTGAGGACAGTGGGGGTGTTTTACACTTCACAGGGTGTATCTGACTGTGGGTCATGATATACACAGTGTGTCAGTGAGTGTGTTAATATTAATCTGTGTTCTCTGTCAGTGTGTTAATATTACTGAGGACAGTGAGGATGTTTTACACTTCACAGGGTGTATCTGACTGTGGGTCATGATGTACACAGTGTGTCAGTGAGTGTGTTAATATTAATTTGTGTTCTCTGTCAGTGTGTTAATATTCCTGAGGACAGTGGGGGTGTTTTACACTTCACAGGGTGTATCTGGCTGTGAGTCATGATATACACAGTGTGTCAGTGAGTGTGTCAATATTAATCTGTGTTCTCTGTCAGTGTGTTAATATTACTGAGGACAGTGGGGGTGTTTTACACTTCACAGGGTGTATCTGACTGTGGGTCATGATATACACAGTGTGTCAGTGAGTGTGTTAATATTAATCTGTGTTCTCTGTCAGTGTGTTAATATTACTGAGGACAGTGGGGGTGTTTTACACTTCACAGGGTGTATCTGACTGTGGGTCATGATATACACAGTGTGTCAGTGAGTGTGTTAATATTAATCTGTGTTCTCTGTCAGGTGTTAATATTACTGAGGACAGTGGGGGTGTTTTACACTTCACAGGGTGTATCTGACTGTGGGTCATGATATACACAGTGTGTCAGTGAGTGTGTTAATATTAATCTGTGTTCTCTGTCAGTGTGTTAATATTCCTGAGGACAGTGGGGGTGTTTTACACTTCACAGGGTGTATCTGACTGTGGGTCATGATGTACACAGTGTGTCAGTGAGTGTGTTAATATTAATCTGTGTTCTCTGTCAGGTGTTAATATTACTGAGGACAGTGGGGGTGTTTTACACTTCACAGGGTGTATCTGACTGTGGGTCATGATGTACACAGTGTGTCAGTGAGTGTGTTAATATTAGTCTGTGTTCTCTGTCAGTGTGTTAATATTACTGAGGACAGCGGGCGTGTTTTACACTTCACAGGGTTTATCTGACTGTGGGTCATGATATACATAGTGTGTCAGTGAGTGTGTTAATATTAAGCTGTGTTCTCTGTCAGTGTGTTAATATTCCTGAGGACAGTGGGGGTGCTTTACACTTCACAGGGTGTATCTGACTGTGGGTCATGATGTACACAGTGTGTCAGTGAGTGTGTTAATATTAATCTGTGTTCTCTGTCAGTGTGTTAATATTACTGAGGACAGTGGGCGTGTTTTACACTTCACAGGGTTTATCTGACTGTGGGTCATGATGTACACAGTGTGTCAGTGAGTGTGTTAATATTAATCTGTGTTCTCTGTCAGTGTGTTAATATTCCTGAGGACAGTGGGGGTGTTTTACACTTCACAGGGTGTATCTGACTGTGGGTCATGATATACACAGTGTGTCAGTGAGTGTGTTAATATTAATCTGTGTTCTCTGTCAGTGTGTTAATATTACTGAGGACAGTGGGGGTGTTTTACACTTCACAGGGTGTATCTGACTGTGGGTCATGATATACACAGTGTGTCAGTGAGTGTGTTAATTTTAATCTGTGTTCTCTGTCAGTGTGTTAATATTCCTGAGGACAGTGGGGGTGTTTTACACTTCACAGGGTGTATCTGACTGTGGGTCATGATATACACAGTGTGTCAGTGAGTGTGTTAATATTAATCTGTGTTCTCTGTCAGTGTGTTAATATTACTGAGGACAGTGGGGGTGTTTTACACTTCACAGGGTGTATCTGACTGTGGGTCATGATATACACAGTGTGTCAGTGAGTGTGTTAATATTAATCTGTGTTCTCTGTCAGTGTGTTAATATTACTGAGGACAGTGGGCGTGTTTTACACTTCACAGGGTTTATCTGACTGTGGGTCATGATATACACAGTGTGTCAGTGAATGTGTTAATATTAATCTGTGTTCTCTGTCAGTGTGTAAATATTACCGAGGACAGTGGGGATGTTTTACACTTCACAGGGTGTATCTGACTGTGGGTCATGATATACACAGTGTGTCAGTGAGTGTGTTAATATTAATCTGTGTTCTCTGTCAGTGTGTTAATATTCCTGAGGACAGTGGGGGTGTTTTACACTTCACAGGGTGTATCTGACTGTGGGTCATGATATACACAGTGTGTCAGTGAGTGTGTTAATATTAATCTGTGTTCTCTGTCAGTGTGTTAATATTCCTGAGGACAGTGGGGGTGTTTTACACTTCACAGGGTGTATCTGACTGTGGGTCATGATGTACACGGTGTGTCAGTGAGTGTGTTAATATTAATCTGTGTTCTCTGTCAGTGTGTTAATATTCCTGTGGACAGTGGGGGTGTTTTACACTTCGCAGGGTGTATCTGACTGTGGGTCATGATGTCACAGTGTGTCAGTGAGTGTGTTAATATTAATCTGTGTACTCTGTCAGTGTGTTAATATTACTGAGGATATTGGGGGTGTTTTACACTTCACAGGGTGTATCTGACTGTGGGTCATGATATACACAGTGTGTCAGTGAGTGTGTTAATATTAATCTGTGTTCTCTGTCAGTGTGTTAATATTCCTGAGGACAGTGGGGGTGTTTTACACTTCACAGGGTGTATCTGACTGTGGGTCATGATATACACAGTGTGTCAGTGAGTGTGTTAATATTAATCTGTGTTCTCTGTCAGGTGTTAATATTACCGAGGACAGTGGGGGTGTTTTACACTTCACAGGGTTTATCTGACTGTGGGTCATGATATACACAGTGTGTCAGTGAGTGTGTTAATATTAATCTGTGTTCTCTGTCAGTGTGTTAATATTCCTGAGGACAGTGGGGGTGTTTTACACTTCACAGGGTGTATCTGACTGTGGGTCATGATATACACAGTGTGTCAGTGAGTGTGTTAATATTAATCTGTGTTCTCTGTCAGTGTGTTAATATTCCTGAGGACAGTGGGGGTGTTTTACACTTCACAGGGTGTATCTGACTGTGGGTCATGATATACACAGTGTGTCAGTGAGTGTGTTAATATTAATCTGTGTTCTCTGTCAGTGTGTTAATATTACTGAGGACAGTGGGGGTGTTTTACACTTCACAGGGTGTATCTGACTGTGGGTCATGATATACACAGTGTGTCAGTGAGTGTGTTAATATTAATCTGTGTTCTCTGTCAGTGTGTTAATATTACTGAGGACAGTGAGGATGTTTTACACTTCACAGGGTGTATCTGACTGTGGGTCATGATGTACACAGTGTGTCAGTGAGTGTGTTAATATTAATTTGTGTTCTCTGTCAGTGTGGTAATATTCCTGAGGACAGTGGGGGTGTTTTACACTTCACAGGGTGTATCTGGCTGTGAGTCATGATATACACAGTGTGTCAGTGAGTGTGTCAATATTAATCTGTGTTCTCTGTCAGTGTGTTAATATTACTGAGGACAGTGGGGGTGTTTTACACTTCACAGGGTGTATCTGACTGTGGGTCATGATATACACAGTGTGTCAGTGAGTGTGTTAATATTAATCTGTGTTCTCTGTCAGTGTGTTAATATTACTGAGGACAGTGGGGATGTTTTACACTTCACAGGGTGTATCTGACTGTGGGTCATGATATACACAGTGTGTCAGTGAGTGTGTTAATATTAATCTGTGTTCTCTGTCAGTGTGTTAATATTACTGAGGACAGTGGGGGTGTTTTACACTTCACCGGGTGTATCTGACTGTGGGTCATGATATACACAGTGTGTCAGTGAGTGTGTTAATATTAATCTGTGTTCTCTGTCAGTGTGTTAATATTACTGAGGACAGTGGGGGTGTTTTACACTTCACAGGGAGTATCTGACTGTGGGTCATGATATACACAGTGTGTCAGTGAGTGTGTTAATATTAATCTGTGTTCTCTGTCAGTGTGTTCATATTACTGAGGACAGTGGGGGTGTTTTACACTTCACAGAGTGTATCTGACTGTGAGTCATGATATACACAGTGTGTCAGTGAGTGTGTTAATATTAATCTGTGTTCTCTGTCAGTGTGTTAATATTACTGAGGACAGTGGGGGTGTTTTACACTTCACCGGGTATATCTGACTGTGGGTCATGATGTACACAGTGTGTCAGTGAGTGTGTTAATATTAATCTGTGTTCTCTGTCAGTGTGTTAATATTACTGAGGACAGTGGGGGTGTTTTACACTTCACAGGGTGTATCTGACTGTGGGTCATGATATACACAGTGTGTCAGTGAGTGTGTTAATTTTAATCTGTGTTCTCTGTCAGTGTGTTAATATTACTGAGGACAGTGGGGATGTTTTACACTTCACAGGGTGTATCTGACTGTGGGTCATGATATACACAGTGTGTCAGTGAGTGTGTTAATATTAATCTGTGTTCTCTGTCATTGTGTTAATATTACTGAGGACAGTGGGGATGTTTTACACTTCACAGGGTGTATCTGACTGTGGGTCATGATGTACACAGTGTGTCAGTGAGTGTGTTAATATTAATCTGTGTTCTCTGTCAGTGTGTTAATATTCCTGAGGACAGTGGGGGTGTTTTACACTTCACAGGGTTTATCTGACTGTGGGTCATGATATACACAGTGTGTCAGTGAGTGTGTTAATATTAATCTGTGTTCTCTGTCAGTGTATTAATATTGCTGAGGACAGTGGGGGTGTTTTACACTTCACAGGGTGTATCTGACTCTGGGTCATGACATACACAGTGTGTCAGTGAGTGTGTTAATATTAATCTGTGTTCTCTGTCAGTGTGTTAATATTCCTGAGGACAGTGGGGGTGTTTTACACTTCACAGGGTGTATCTGACTCTGGGTCATGATGTACACAGTGTGTCAGTGAGTGTGTTAATATTAATCTGTGTTCTCTGTCAGTGTGTTAATATTCCTGAGGGCAGTGGGGGTGTTTTACACTTCACAGGGTGTATCTGACTGTGGGTCACGATATACACAGTGTGTCAGTGAGTGTGTTAATATTAATCTGTGTTCTCTGTCAGTGTGTTAATATTACTGAGGACAGTGGGGGTGTTTTACACTTCACAGGGTGTATCTGACTGTGGGTCATGATGTACACAGTGTGTCAGTGAGTGTGTTAATATTAATCTGTGTTCTCTGTCAGTGTGTTAATATTCCTGAGGACAGTGGGGGTGTTTTACACTTCACAGGGTTTATCTGACTGTGGGTCATGATATACACAGTGTGTCAGTGAGAGTGTTAATATTAATCTGTGTTCTCTGTCAGTGTGTTAATATTCCTGAGGACAGTGGGGGTGTTTTACACTTCACAGGGTGTATCTGACTGTGGGTCATGATATACATAGTGTGTCAGTGAGTGTGTTAATATTAATCTGTGTTCTCTGTCAGTGTGTTAATATTGCTGAGGACAGTGGGGGTGTTTTACACTTCACAGGGTTTATCTGACTGTGGGTCATGATGTACACAGTGTGTCAGTGAGTGTGTTAATATTAATCTGTGTTCTCTGTCAGGTGTTAATATTACTGAGGACAGTGGGGGTGTTTTACACTTCACAGGGTGTATCTGACTGTGGGTCATGATATAAACAGTGTGTCAGTGAGTGTGTTAATATTAATCTGTGTTCTCTGTCAGGTGTTAATATTACTGAGGACAGTGGGGGTGTTTTACACTTCACAGGGTGTATCTGACTGTGGGTCATGATATACACAGTGTGTCAGTGAGTGTGTTAATATTAATCTGTGTTCTCTGTCAGTGTGTTAATATTCCTGAGGACAGTGGGGGTGTTTTACACTTCACAGGGTGTATCTGACTGTGGGTCATGATATACACAGTGTGTCAGTGAGTGTGTTAATATTAATCTGTGTTCTCTGTCAGTGTGTTAATATTCCTGAGGACAGTGGGGGTGTTTTACACTTCACAGGGTGTATCTGACTGTGGGTCATGATATACACAGTGTGTCAGTGAGTGTGTTAATATTAATCTGTGTTCTCTGTCAGGTGTTAATATTACTGAGGACAGTGGGGGTGTTTTACACTTCACAGGGTGTATCTGACTGTGGGTCATGATATACACAGTGTGTCAGTGAGTGTGTTAATATTAATCTGTGTTCTCTGTCAGTGTGTTAATATTACTGAGGACAGTGGGGGTGTTGTACACTTCACAGGGTGTATCTGACTGTGGGTCATGATATACACAGTGTGTCAGTGAGTGTGTTAATATTAATCTGTGTTCTCTGTCAGTGTGTTAATATTACTGAGGACAGTGGGGGTGTTTTACACTTCACCGGGTGTATCTGACTGTGGGTCATGATATACACAGTGTGTCAGTGAGTGTGTTAATATTTATCTGTGTTCTCTGTCAGTGTGTTAATACTACTGAGGACAGCGGGGGTGTTTTACAGTTCACAGGGTGTATCTGACTGTGGGTCATGATGTACACAGTGTGTCAGTGAGTGTGTTAATATTAATCTGTGTTCTCTGTCAGTGTGTTAATATTCCTGAGGACAGTGGGGGTGTTTTACACTTCACAGGGTGTATCTGACTGTGGGTCATGATGTACACAGTATGTCAGTGAGTGTGTTAATATTAATCTGTGTTCTCTGTCAGTGTGTTAATATTCCTGAGGACAGTGGGGGTGTTTTACACTTCACAGGGTGTATCTGACTGTGGGTCATGATATACACAGTGTGTCAGTGAGTGTGTTAATATTAATATGTGTTCTCTGTCAGTGTGTTAATATTACTGAGGACAGTGGGGGTGTTTTACACTTCACAGGGTGTATCTGACTGTGGGTCATGATATGCACAGTGTGTCAGTGAGTGTGTTAATATTAATCTGTGTTCTCTGTCAGTGTGTTAATATTACTGAGGACAGTGGGGGTGTTTTACACTTCACAGGGTGTATCTGACTCTGGGTCATGATGTACACAGTGTGTCAGTGAGTGTGTTAATATTAATCTGTGTTCTCTGTCAGTGTGTTAATATTCCTGAGGGCAGTGGGGGTGTTTTACACTTCACAGGGTGTATCTGACTGTGGGTCACGATATACACAGTGTGTCAGTGAGTGTGTTAATATTAATCTGTGTTCTCTGTCAGTGTGTTAATATTACTGAGGACAGTGGGGGTGTTTTACACTTCACAGGGTGTATCTGACTGTGGGTCATGATGTACACAGTGTGTCAGTGAGTGTGTTAATATTAATCTGTGTTCTCTGTCAGTGTGTTAATATTCCTGAGGACAGTGGGGGTGTTTTACACTTCACAGGGTTTATCTGACTGTGGGTCATGATATACACAGTGTGTCAGTGAGAGTGTTAATATTAATCTGTGTTCTCTGTCAGTGTGTTAATATTCCTGAGGACAGTGGGGGTGTTTTACACTTCACAGGGTGTATCTGACTGTGGGTCATGATATACATAGTGTGTCAGTGAGTGTGTTAATATTAATCTGTGTTCTCTGTCAGTGTGTTAATATTGCTGAGGACAGTGGGGGTGTTTTACACTTCACAGGGTTTATCTGACTGTGGGTCATGATGTACACAGTGTGTCAGTGAGTGTGTTAATATTAATCTGTGTTCTCTGTCAGGTGTTAATATTACTGAGGACAGTGGGGGTGTTTTACACTTCACAGGGTGTATCTGACTGTGGGTCATGATATAAACAGTGTGTCAGTGAGTGTGTTAATATTAATCTGTGTTCTCTGTCAGGTGTTAATATTACTGAGGACAGTGGGGGTGTTTTACACTTCACAGGGTGTATCTGACTGTGGGTCATGATATACACAGTGTGTCAGTGAGTGTGTTAATATTAATCTGTGTTCTCTGTCAGTGTGTTAATATTCCTGAGGACAGTGGGGGTGTTTTACACTTCACAGGGTGTATCTGACTGTGGGTCATGATATACACAGTGTGTCAGTGAGTGTGTTAATATTAATCTGTGTTCTCTGTCAGTGTGTTAATATTCCTGAGGACAGTGGGGGTGTTTTACACTTCACAGGGTGTATCTGACTGTGGGTCATGATATACACAGTGTGTCAGTGAGTGTGTTAATATTAATCTGTGTTCTCTGTCAGGTGTTAATATTACTGAGGACAGTGGGGGTGTTTTACACTTCACAGGGTGTATCTGACTGTGGGTCATGATATACACAGTGTGTCAGTGAGTGTGTTAATATTAATCTGTGTTCTCTGTCAGTGTGTTAATATTACTGAGGACAGTGGGGGTGTTGTACACTTCACAGGGTGTATCTGACTGTGGGTCATGATATACACAGTGTGTCAGTGAGTGTGTTAATATTAATCTGTGTTCTCTGTCAGTGTGTTAATATTCCTGAGGACAGTGGGGGTGTTTTACACTTCACAGGGTGTATCTGACTGTGGGTCATGATGTACACAGTATGTCAGTGAGTGTGTTAATATTAATCTGTGTTCTCTGTCAGTGTGTTAATATTCCTGAGGACAGTGGGGGTGTTTTACACTTCACAGGGTGTATCTGACTGTGGGTCATGATATACACAGTGTGTCAGTGAGTGTGTTAATATTAATATGTGTTCTCTGTCAGTGTGTTAATATTACTGAGGACAGTGGGGGTGTTTTACACTTCACAGGGTGTATCTGACTGTGGGTCATGATATGCACAGTGTGTCAGTGAGTGTGTTAATATTAATCTGTGTTCTCTGTCAGTGTGTTAATATTACTGAGGACAGTGGGGGTGTTTTACACTTCACAGGGTGTATCTGACTGTGGGTCATGATATGCACAGTGTGTCAGTGAGTGTGTTAATATTAATCTGTGTTCTCTGTCAGTGTGTTAATATTACTGAGGACAGTGGGGGTGTTTTACACTTCACAGGGTGTATCTGACTGTGGGTCATGATATGCACAGTGTGTCAGTGAGTGTGTTAATATTAATCTGTGTTCTCTGTCAGTGTGTTAATATTACTGAGGACAGTGGGGGTGTTTTACACTTCACAGGGTTTATCTGACTGTGGGTCATGATATGCACAGTGTGTCAGTGAGTGTGTTAATATTAATCTGTGTTCTCTGTCAGTGTGTTAATATTACTGAGGACAGTGGGGGTGTTTTACACTTCACAGGGTTTATCTGACTGTGGGTCATGATGTACACAGTGTGTCAGTGAGTGAGTTAATATTAATCTGTGTTCTCTGTCAGTGTGTTCATATTCCTGAGGACAGTGGGGGTGTTTTACACTTCACAGGGTTTATCTGACTGTGGGTCATGATATACACAGTGTGTCAGTGAGTGTGTTAATATTAATCTGTGTTCTCTGTCAGTGTGTTAATATTCCTGAGGACAGTGGGGGTGTTTTACACTTCGCAGGGTGTATCTGACTGTGGGTCATGATATACACAGTGTGTCAGTGAGTGTGTTAATATTAATCTGTGTTCTCTGTCAGTGTGTTAATATTACTGAGGACAGTGGGGGTGTTTTACACTTCACAGGGTGTATCTGACTGTGGGTCATGATATACACAGTGTGTCAGTGAGTGTGTTAATATTAATCTGTGTTCTCTGTCAGAGTGTTAATATTCCTGAGGACAGTGGGGGTGTTTTACACTTCACAGGGTGTATCTGACTCTGGGTCATGATGTACACAGTGTGTCAGTGAGTGTGTTAATATTAATCTGTGTTCTCTGTCAGAGTGTTAATATTCCTGATGACAGTGGGGTGTTTTACACTTCACAGGGTGTATCTGACTGTGGGTCATGATATACACAGTGTGTCAGTGAGTGTGTTAATATTAATCTGTGTTCTCTGTCAGGTGTTAATATTCCTGAGGACAGTGGGGGTGTTTTACACTTCACAGGGTGTATCTGACTGTGGGTCATGATGTACACAGTGTATCAGTGAGTGTGTTAATATTAATCTGTGTTCTCTGTCAGTGTGTTAATATTCCTGAGGACAGTGGGGGTGTTTTACACTTCACAGGGTGTATCTGACTGTGGGTGAGGATATACACAGTGTGTCAGTGAGTGTGTTAATATTAATCTGTGTTCTCTGTCAGTGTGATAATATTACAGAGGACAGTGGGGGTGTTTTACACTTCACAGGGTGTATCTGACTGTTGGTCATGATGTACACAGTGTGTCAGTGAGTGTGTTAATATTAATCTGTGTTCTCTGTCAGTGTGTTAATATTACTGAGGACAGTGGGGGTGTTTTACACTTCACAGGGTGTATCTGACTGTGGGTCATGATATACACAGTGTGTAAGTGAGTGTGTTAATATTAATCTGTGTTCTCTGTCAGTGTGTTAATATTACTGAGGACAGTGGGGGTGTTTTACACTTCACAGGGTGTATCTGACTGTGGGTCATGATGTACACAGTGCGTCAGTGAGTGAGTAATATTAATCTGTGTTCTCTGTCAGTGTGTTAATATTCCTGAGGACAGTGGGGGTGTTTTACACTTCACAGGGTGTATCTGACTGTGGGTCATGATGTACACAGTGTGTCAGTGAGTGTGTTAATATTAATCTGTGTTCTCTGTCAGTGTGTTAATATTACTGAGGACAGTGGGGATGTTTTACACTTCACAGGGTGTATCTGACTGTGGGTCATGATATACACAGTGTGTCAGTGAGTGTGTTAATATTAATCTGTGTTCTCTGTCAGTGTGTTAATATTCCTGAGGACAGTGGGGATGTTTTACACTTCACAGGGTTTATCTGACTGTGGGTCATGATATACACAGTGTGTCAGTGAGTGTGTTAATATTAATCTGTGTTCTCTGTCAGTGTGTTAATATTCCTGAGGACAGTGGGGATGTTTTACACTTCACAGGGTTTATCTGACTGTGGGTCATGATATACACAGTGTGTCAGTGAGTGTGTTAATATTAATCTATGTTCTCTGTCAGTGTGTTCATATTCCTGAGGTCAGTGGGGGTGTTTTACACTTCACAGGGTTTATCTGACTGTGGGTCATGATGTACACAGTGTGTCAGTGAGTGTGTTAATATTAATCTGTGTTCTCTGTCAGTGTGTTAATATTACTGAGGACAGTGGGGGTGTTTTACACTTCACAGGGTGTATCTGACTGTGGGTCATGATATACACAGTGTGTCAGTGAATGTGTTAATATTAATCTGTGTTCTCTATCAGTGTGTTAATATTCCTGAGGACAGTGGGGGTGTTTTACACTTCACAGGGTGTATCTGACTGTGGGTCATGATATACACAGTGTGTCAGTGAGTGTGTTAATATTAATCTGTGTTCTCTGTCAGTGTGCTAATATTACTGAGGACAGTGGGAATGTTTTACACTTCACAGGGTGTATCCGACTGTTGGTCATGATATACACAGTGTGTCAGTGAGTGTGTTAATATTAATCTGTGTTCTCTGTCAGTGTGTTAATATTACTGAGGACAGTGGGGGTGTTTTACACTTCACAGGGTGTATCTGACTGTGGGTCATGATATACACAGTGTGTCAGTGAGTGTGTTAATATTAATCTGTGTTCTCTGTCAGTGTGTTAATATTATTGAGGACAGTGGGGGTGTTTTACACTTCACAGGGTGTATCTGACTGTGGGTCATGTTATACACAGTGTGTCAGTGATTGTGTTAATATTAATCTGTGTTCTCTGTCAGTGTGTTAATATTACTGAGGACAGTGGGGGTGTTTTACACTTCACAGGGTGTATCTGACTATGGGACATGATGTACACAGTGTGTCAGTGAGTGTGTTAATATTAATCTGTGTTCTCTGTCAGGTGTTAATATTACTGAGGACAGTGGGGGTGTTTTACACTTCACAGGGTGTATCTGACTGTGGGTCATGATGTACACAGTGTGTCAGTGAGTGTGTTAATATTAATCTGTGTACTCTGTCAGTGTGTTAATATTCCTGAGGACAGTGGGGATGTTTTACACTTCACTGGGTGCATCTGACTGTGGGTCATGATATACACAGTGTGTCAGTGAGTGTGTTAATATTAATCTGTGTTCTCTGTCAGTGTGTTAATATTCCTGAGGACAGTGGGGGTGTTTTACACTTCACAGGGTGTATCTGACTGTGGGTCATGATGTACACAGTGTGTCAGTGAGTGTGTTAATATTAATCTGTGTTCTCTGTCAGTGTGTTAATATTACTGAGGACAGTGGGGATGTTTTACACTTCACAGGGTGTATCTGACTGTGGGTCATGATATACACAGTGTGTCAGTGAGTGTGTTAATATTAATCTGTGTTCTCTGTCAGTGTGTTAATATTCCTGAGGACAGTGGGGATGTTTTACACTTCACAGGGTTTATCTGACTGTGGGTCATGATATACACAGTGTGTCAGTGAGTGTGTTAATATTAATCTGTGTTCTCTGTCAGTGTGTTAATATTCCTGAGGACAGTGGGGATGTTTTACACTTCACAGGGTTTATCTGACTGTGGGTCATGATATACACAGTGTGTCAGTGAGTGTGTTAATATTAATCTGTGTTCTCTGTCAGTGTGTTAATATTCCTGAGGACAGTGGGGGTGTTTTACACTTCACAGGGTTTATCTGACTGTGGGTCATGATGTACACAGTGTGTCAGTGAGTGTGTTAATATTAATCTGTGTTCTCTGTCAGTGTGTTAATATTACTGAGGACAGTGGGGGTGTTTTACACTTCACAGGGTGTATCTGACTGTGGGTCATGATATACACAGTGTGTCAGTGAATGTGTTAATATTAATCTGTGTTCTCTATCAGTGTGTTAATATTCCTGAGGACAGTGGGGGTGTTTTACACTTCACAGGGTGTATCTGACTGTGGGTCATGATATACACAGTGTGTCAGTGAGTGTGTTAATATTAATCTGTGTTCTCTGTCAGTGTGCTAATATTACTGAGGACAGTGGGAATGTTTTACACTTCACAGGGTGTATCTGACTGTTGGTCATGATATACACAGTGTGTCAGTGAGTGTGTTAATATTAATCTGTGTTCTCTGTCAGTGTGTTAATATTACTGAGGACAGTGGGGGTGTTTTACACTTCACAGGGTGTATCTGACTGTGGGTCATGATATACACAGTGTGTCAGTGAGTGTGTTAATATTAATCTGTGTTCTCTGTCAGTGTGTTAATATTATTGAGGACAGTGGTGGTGTTTTACACTTCACAGGGTGTATCTGACTGTGGGTCATGTTATACACAGTGTGTCAGTGATTGTGTTAATATTAATCTGTGTTCTCTGTCAGTGTGTTAATATTACTGAGGACAGTGGGGGTGTTTTACACTTCACAGGGTGTATCTGACTATGGGTCATGATGTACACAGTGTGTCAGTGAGTGTGTTAATATTAATCTGTGTTCTCTGTCAGGTGTTAATATTACTGAGGACAGTGGGGGTGTTTTACACTTCACAGGGTGTATCTGACTGTGGGTCATGATGTACACAGTGTGTCAGTGAGTGTGTTAATATTAATCTGTGTACTCTGTCAGTGTGTTAATATTCCTGAGGACAGTGGGGATGTTTTACACTTCACTGGGTGCATCTGACTGTGGGTCATGATATACACAGTGTGTCAGTGAGTGTGTTAATATTAATCTGTGTTCTCTGTCAGTGTGTTAATATTACTGAGGACAGTGGGGGTGTTTTACACTTCACAGGGTGTATCTGACTGTGGGTCATGATATACACAGTGTGTCAGAGAGTGTGTTAATATTAATCTGTGTTCTCTGTCAGTGTGTTAATATTACTGAGGACAGTGGGGGTGTTTTACACTTCACAGGGTGTATCTGACTGTGGGTCATGATATATACAGTGTGTCAGTGAGTGTGTTAATATTAATCTGTGTTCTCTGTCAGTGTGTTAATATTACTGAGGACAGTGGGGATGTTTTACACTTCACAGGGTGTATCTGACTGTGGGTCATGATATACACAGTGTGTCAGTGAGTGTGTTAATATTAATCTGTGTTCTCTGTCAGTGTGTTAATATTACTGAGGACAGTGGGGGTGTTTTACACTTCACCGGGTGTATCTGACTGTGGGTCATGATATACACAGTGTGTCAGTGAGTGTGTTAATATTAATCTGTGTTCTCTGTCAGTATGTTAATATTACTGAGGACAGTGGGGGTGTTTTACACTTCACAGGGAGTATCTGACTGTGGGTCATGATATACACAGTGTGCCAGTGAGTGTGTTAATATTAATCTGGGTTCTCTGTCAGTGTGTTCATATTACTGAGGACAGTGGGGGTGTTTTACACTTCACAGAGTGTATCTGACTGTGAGTCATGACATACACAGTGTGTCAGTGAGTGTGTTAATATTAATCTGTGTTCTCTGTCAGTGTGTTAATATTACTGAGGACAGTGGGGGTGTTTTACACTTCACCGGGTATATCTGACTGTGGGTCATGATGTACACAGTGTGTCAGTGAGTGTGTTAATATTAATCTGTGTTCACTGTCAGTGTGTTAATATTCCTGAGGCCAGTGGGGGTGTTTTACACTTCACAGGGTGTATCTGACTCTGGGTCATGACATACACAGTGTGTCAGTGAGTGTGTTAATATTAATCTGTGTTCTCTGTCAGTGTGTTAATATTCCTGAGGACAGTGGGGGTGTTTTACACTTCACAGGGTGTATCTGACTGTGGGTCATGATATACACAGTGTGTCGGTGAGTGTGTTAATATTAATCTGTGTTCTCTGTCAGTGTGTTAATATTCCTGAGGACAGTGGGGGTGTTTTACACTTCACAGGGTTTATCTGACTGTGGGTCATGATATACACAGTGTGTCAGTGAGAGTGTTAATATTAATCTGTGTTCTCTGTCAGTGTGTTAATATTCCTGAGGACAGTGGGGGTGTTTTACACTTCACAGGGTTTATCTGACTGTGGGTCATGATGTACACAGTGTGTCAGTGAGTGTGTTAATATTAATCTGTGTTCTCTGTCAGGTGTTAATATTACTGAGGACAGTGGGGGTGTTTTACACTTCACAGGGTGTATCTGACTGTGGGTCATGATATACACAGTGTGTCAGTGAGTGTGTTAATATTAATCTGTGTTCTCTGTCAGGTGTTAATATTACTGAGGACAGTGGGGGTGTTTTACACTTCACAGGGTGTATCTGACTGTGGGTCATGATATACACAGTGTGTCAGTGAGTGTGTTAATATTAGTCTGTGTTCTCTGTCATTGTGTTAATATTCCTGAGGACAGTGGGGGTGTTTTACACTTCACAGTGTGTATCTGACTGTGGGTCATGATATACACAGTGTGTCAGTGAGTGTGTTAATATTAATCTGTGATCTCTGTCAGTGTGTTAATATTCCTGAGGACAGTGGGGGTGTTTTACACTTCACAGGGTGTATCTGACTGTGGGTCATGATATACACAGTGTGTCAGTGAGTGTGTTAATATTAATCTGTGTTCTCTGTCAGGTGTTAATATTACTGAGGACAGTGGGGGTGTTTTACACTTCACAGGGTGTATCTGACTGTGGGTCATGATATACACAGTGTGTCAGTGAGTGTGTTAATATTAATCTGTGTTCTCTGTCAGTGTGTTAATATTACTGAGGACAGTGGGGGTGTTTTACACTTCACAGGGTGTATCTGACTGTGGGTCATGATATACACAGTGTGTCAGTGAGTGTGTTAATATTAATCTGTGTTCTCTGTCAGTGTGTTAATATTACTGAGGACAGTGGGGGTGTTTTACACTTCACCGGGTGTATCTGACTGTGGGTCATGATATACACAGTGTGTCAGTGAGTGTGTTAATATTTATCTGTGTTCTCTGTCAGTGTGTTAATATTACTGAGGACAGCGGGGGTGTTTTACACTTCACAGGGTGTATCTGACTGTGGGTCATGATGTACACAGTGTGTCAGTGAGTGTGTTAATATTAATCTGTGTTCTCTGTCAGTGTGTTAATATTCCTGAGGACAGTGGGGGTGTTTTACACTTCACAGGGTGTATCTGACTGTGGGTCATGATGTACACAGTGTGTCAGTGAGTGTGTTAATATTAATCTGTGTTCTCTGTCAGTGTGTTAATATTCCTGAGGACAGTGGGGGTGTTTTACACTTCACAGGGTGTATCTGACTGTGGGTCATGATATACACAGTGTGTCAGTGAGTGTGTTAATATTAATCTGTGTTCTCTGTCAGTGTGTTAATATTACTGAGGACAGTGGGGGTGTTTTACACTTCACAGGGTGTATCTGACTGTGGGTCATGATATGCACAGTGTGTCAGTGAGTGTGTTAATATTAATCTGTGTTCTCTGTCAGTGTGTTAATATTACTGAGGACAGTGGGGGTGTTTTACACTTCACAGGGTTTATCTGACTGTGGGTCATGATGTACACAGTGTGTCAGTGAGTGTGTTAATATTAATCTGTGTTCTCTGTCAGTGTGTTAATATTCCTGAGGACAGTGGGGGTGTTTTACACTTCACAGGGTTTATCTGACTGTGGGTCATGATATACACAGTGTGTCAGTGAGTGTGTTAATATTAATCTGTGTTCTCTGTCAGTGTGTTAATATTCCTGAGGACAGTGGGGGTGTTTTACACTTCACAGGGTGTATCTGACTGTGGGTCATGATATACACAGTGTGTCAGTGAGTGTGTTAATATTAATCTGTGTTCTCTGTCAGTGTGTTAATATTACTGAGGACAGTGGGGGTGTTTTACACTTCACAGGGTGTATCTGACTGTGGGTCATGATATACACAGTGTGTCAGTGAGTGTGTTAATATTAATCTGTGTTCTCTGTCAGAGTGTTAATATTCCTGAGGACAGTGGGGGTGTTTTACAAATCACAGGGTGTATCTGACTCTGGGTCATGATGTACACAGTGTGTCAGTGAGTGTGTTAATATTAATCTGTGTTCTCTGTCAGAGTGTTAATATTCCTGATGACAGTGGGGTGTTTTACACTTCACAGGGTGTATCTGACTGTGGTTCATGATATACACAGTGTGTCAGTGAGTGTGTTAATATTAATCTGTGTTCTCTGTCAGGTGTTAATATTCCTGAGGACAGTGGGGGTGTTTTACACTTCACAGGGTGTATCTGACTGTGGGTGATGATATACACAGTGTGTCAGTGAGTGTGTTAATATTAATCTGTGTTCTCTGTCAGTGTGATAATATTACAGAGGACAGTGGGGGTGTTTTACACTTCACAGGGTGTATCTGACTGTTGGTCATGATGTACACAGTGTGTCAGTGAGTGTGTTAATATTAATCTGTGTTCTCTGTCAGTGTGTTAATATTACTGAGGACAGTGGGGATGTTTTACACTTCACAGGGTGTATCTGACTGTGGGTCATGATATACACAGTGTGTAAGTGAGTGTGTTAATATTAATCTGTGTTCTCTGTCAGTGTGTTAATATTACTGAGGACAGTGGGGGTGTTTTACACTTCACAGGGTGTATCTGACTGCGGGTCATGATGTACACAGTGTGTCAGTGAGTGTGTTAATATTAATCTGTGTTCTCTGTCAGTGTGTTAATATTCCTGAGGACAGTGGTGGTGTTTTACACTTCACAGGGTGTATCTGACTGTGGGTCATGATGTACACAGTGTGTCAGTGAGTGTGTTAATATTAATCTGTGTTCTCTGTCAGTGTGTTAATATTACTGAGGACAGTGGGGGTGTTTTACACTTCACAGTGTGTATCTGACTGTGGGTCATGATATACACAGTGTGTCAGTGAGTGTGTTAATATTAATCTGTGTTCTCTGTCAGTGTGTTAATATTCCTGAGGACAGTGGGGGTATTTTACACTTCACAGGGTGTATCTAACTGTGGGTCATGATGTACACAGTGTGTCAGTGAGTGTGTTAATATTAATCTGTGTTCTCTGTCAGTGTGTTAATATTACTGAGGACAGTGGGGGTGTTTTACACTTCACAGGGTGTATCTGACTGTGGGTCATGATATACACAGTGTGTCAGTGAGTGTGTTAATATTAATCTGTGTTCTCTGTCAGTGTGTTAATATTAATGAGGACAGTGGGGGTGTTTTACACTTCACAGGGTGTATCTGGCTATGGGTCATGATATACACAGTGTGTCAGTGAGTGTGTTAATATTAATCTGTGTTCTCTGTCAGTGTGTTAATATTACTGAGGACAGTGGGGGTGTTTTACACTTCACAGGGTGTATCTGACTGTGGGTCATGATGTACACAGTGTGTCAGTGAGTGTGTTAATATTAATCTGTGTTCTCTGTCAGTGTGTTAATATTACTGAGGACAGTGGGGGTGTTTTACACTTCACAGGGTTTATCTGACTGTGGGTCATGATATACACAGTGTGTCAGTGAGTGTGTTAATATTAATCTGTGTTCTCTGTCAGTGTGTTAATATTACTGAGGACAGTGGGGGTGTTTTACACTTCACAGGGTGTATCTGACTGTGGGTCATGATATACACAGTGTGTCAGTGAGTGTGTTAATATTAATCTGTGTTCTCTGTCAGGTGTTAATATTACTGAGGACAGTGGGCGTGTTTTACACTTCACAGGGTGTATCTAACTGTGGGCCATGATGTACACAGTGTGTCAGTGAGTGTGTTAATATTAATCTGTGTTCTCTGTCAATGTGTTAATATTACTGAGGACAGTGGGATGTTTTACACTTCACAGGGTGTATCTGACTGTGGGTCATGATATACACAGTGTGTCAGTGAGTGTGTTAATATTAATCTGTGTTCTCTGTCAGTGTGTTAATATTACTGAGGACAGTGGGGGTGTTTTACACTTCACAGGGTTTATCTGACTGTGGGTCATGATATACACAGTGTGTCAGTGAGTGTGTTGATATTAATCTGTGTTCTCTGTCAGTGTGTTAATATTACTGAGGACAGTGGGGGTGTTTTACACTTCACAGGGTTTATCTGACTGTGGGTCATGATATACACAGTGTGTCAGTGAGTGTGTTAATATTAATCTGTGTTCTCTGTCAGTGTGTTAATATTACTGAGGACAGTGGGGGTGTTTTACACTTCACAGGGTGTATCTAACTGTGGGTCATGATGTACACAGTGTGTCAGTGAGTGTGTTAATATTAATCTGTGTTCTCTGTCAGTGTGTTAATATTACTGAGGACAGAGGGGGTGTTTTACACTTCACAGGGTGTATCTGACTCTGGGTCATGATGTACACAGTGTGTCAGTGAGTGTGTTAATATTAATCTGTGTTCTCTGTCAGTGTGTTAATATTCCTGAGGACAGTGGGGGTGTTTTACACTTCACAGGGTGTATCTGACTGTGGGTCATGATGTACACAGTGTGTCAGTGAGTGTGTTAATATTAATCTGTGTTCTCTGTCAGTGTGTTAATATTACTGAGGAAAGTGGGGGTGTTTTACACTTCACAGGGTGTATCTGACTGTGGGTCATGATATACACAGTGTGTCAGTGAGTGTGCTAATATTAATCTGTGTTCTCTGTCAGTGTGTTAATATTACTGAGGACAGTGGGGGTGTTTTACACTTCACAGGGTGTATCTGACTGCGGGTCATGATATACACAGTGTGTCAGTGAGTGTGTTAATATTAATCTGTGTTCTCTGTCAGTGTGTTAATATTACTGAGGACAGTGGGGGTGTTTTACACTTCACAGGGTGTATCTGACTGTGAGTCATGATATACACAGTGTGTCAGTGAGTGTGTTAATATTAATCTGTGTTCTCTGTCAGTGTGTTAATATTACTGAGGACAGTGGGGGTGTTTTACACTTCACAGGGTGTATCTGACTCTGGGTCATGATATACACAGTGTGTCAGTGAGTGTGTTAATATTAATCTGTGTTCTCTGTCAGTGTGTTAATATTACTGAGGACAGTGGGGGTGTTTTACACTTCACAGGGTGTATCTGACTGTGGGTCATGATGTACACAGTGTATCAGTGAGTGTGTTAATATTAATCTGTGTTCTCTGTCAGTGTGTTAATATTACTGAGGACAGTGGGGGTGTTTTACACTTCACAGGGTTTATCTGGCTGTGGGTCATGATATGCACAGTGTGTCAGTGAGTGTGTTAATATTAATCTGTGTTCTCTGTCAGTGTGTTAATATTCCTGAGGACAGTGGGGGTGTTTTACACTTCACAGGGTGTATCTGACTGTGGGTCATGATATACACAGTGTGTCAGTGAGTGTGTTAATATTAATCTGTGTTCTCTGTCAGTGTGTTAATATTCCTGAGGGCAGTGGGGGTGTTTTACACTTCACAGGGTGTATCTGACTGTGGGTCATGATATACACAGTGTGTCGGTGAGTGTGTTAATATTAATCTGTGTTCTCTGTCAGTGTGTTAATATTCCTGAGGACAGTGGGGGTGTTTTACACTTCACAGGGTGTATCTGACTGTGGGTCATGATATACACAGTGTGTCAGTGAGTGTGTTAATATTAATCTGTGTTCTCTTTCAGTGTGTTAATATTACTGATGACAGTGGGGGTGTTTTACACTTCACAGGGTGTATCTGACTGTGGGTCATGATGTACACAGTGTGTCAGTGAGTGTGTTAATATTAATCTGTGTTCTCTGTCAGTGTGTTAATATTCCTGAGGACAGTGGGGGTGTTTTACACTTCACAGGGTGTATCTGACTGTGGGTCATGATGTACACAGTGTGTCAGTGCGTGTGTTAATATTAATCTGTGTTCTCTGTCAGTGTGTTAATATTACTGAGGACAGTGGGGGTGTTTTACACTTCACAGGGTTTATCTGACTGTGGGTCATGATATACACAGTGTATCAGTGCGTGTGTTAATATTAATCTGTGTTCTCTGTCAGTGTGTTAATATTCCTGAGGACAGTGGGGGTGTTTTACACTTCACAGGGTTTATCTGACTGTGGGTCATGATATACACAGTGTGTCAGTGAGAGTGTTAATATTAATCTGTGTTCTCTGTCAGTGTGTTAATATTCCTGAGGACAGTGGGGGTGTTTTACACTTCACAGGGTGTATCTCACTGTGGGTCATGATATACACAGTGTGTCAGTGAGTGTGTTAATATTAATCTGTGTTCTCTGTCAGTGTGTTAATATTGCTGAGGACAGTGGGGGTGTTTTACACTTCACAGGGTTTATCTGACTGTGGGTCATGATGTACACAGTGTGTCAGTGAGTGTGTTAATATTAATCTGTGTTCTCTGTCAGGTGTTAATATTACTGAGGACAGTGGGGGTGTTTTACACTTCACAGGGTGTATCTGACTGTGGGTCATGACATACACAGTGTGTCAGTGAGTGTGTTAATATTAATCTGTGTTCTCTGTCAGTGTGTTAATATTCCTGAGGACAGTGGGGGTGTTTTACACTTCACAGGGTGTATCTGACTGTGGGTCATGATATACACAGTGTGTCAGTGAGTGTGTTAATATTAATCTGTGTTCTCTGTCAGTGTGTTAATATTCCTGAGGACAGTGGGGGTGTTCTACACTTCACAGGGTTTATCTGACTGTGGGTCATGATGTACACAGTGTGTCAGTGAGAGTGTTAATATTAATCTGTGTTCTCTGTCAGTGTGTTAATATTACTGAGGACAGTGGGGGTGTTTTACACTTCACAGGGTGTATCTGACTGTGGGTCATGATATACACAGTGTGTCAGTGAGTGTGTTAATATTAATCTGTGTTCTCTGTCAGTGTGTTAATATTCCTGAGGACAGTGGGGGTGTTTTACACTTCACAGGGTCTATCTGACTGTGGGTCATGATATACACAGTGTGTCAGTGAGTGTGTTAATATTAATCTGTGTTCTCTGTCAGGTGTTAATATTACTGAGGACAGTGGGGGTGTTTTACACTTCACAGGGTGTATCTGACTGTGGGTCATGATATACACAGTGTGTCAGTGAGTGTGTTAATATTAATCTGGGTTCTCTGTCAGTGTGTTAATATTCCTGAGGACAGTGGGGGTGTTTTACACTTCACAGGGTGTATCTGACTGTGGGTCATGATATACACAGTGTGTCAGTGAGTGTGTTAATATTAATCTGTGTTCTCTGTCAGTGTGTTAATATTCCTGAGGACAGTGGGGGTGTTCTACACTTCACAGGGTTTATCTGACTGTGGGTCATGATGTACACAGTGTGTCAGTGAGAGTGTTAATATTAATCTGTGTTCTCTGTCAGTGTGTTAATATTACTGAGGACAGTGGGGGTGTTTTACACTTCACAGGGTGTATCTGACTGTGGGTCATGATATACACAGTGTGTCAGTGAGTGTGTTAATATTAATCTGTGTTCTCTGTCAGTGTGTTAATATTCCTGAGGACAGTGGGGGTGTTTTACACTTCACAGGGTGTATCTGACTGTGGGTCATGATATACACAGTGTGTCAGTGAGTGTGTTAATATTAATCTGTGTTCTCTGTCAGGTGTTAATATTACTGAGGACAGTGGGGGTGTTTTACACTTCACAGGGTGTATCTGACTGTGGGTCATGATATACACAGTGTGTCAGTGAGTGTGTTAATATTAATCTGTGTTCTCTGTCAGTGTGTTAATATTCCTGAGGACAGTGGGGGTGTTTTACACTTCACAGGGTGTATCTGACTGTGGGTCATGATATACACAGTGTGTCAGTGAGTGTGTTAATATTAATCTGTGTTCTCTGTCAGTGTGTTAATATTACTGAGGACAGTGGGGGTGTTTTACACTTCACCGGGTGTATCTGACGGTGGGTCATGATATACACAGTGTGTCAGTGAGTGTGTTAATATTAATCTGTGTTCTCTGTCAGTGTGTTAATATTCCTGAGGACAGTGGGGGTGTTTTACACTTCACAGGGTGTATCTCACTGTGGGTCATGATATACACAGTGTGTCAGTGAGTGTATTAATATTAATCTGTGTTCTCTGTCAGTGTGTTAATATTGCTGAGGACAGTGGGGGTGTTTTACACTTCACAGGGTTTATCTGACTGTGGGTCATGATGTACACAGTGTGTCAGTGAGTGTGTTAATATTAATCTGTGTTCTCTGTCAGGTGTTAATATTACTGAGGACAGTGGGGGTGTTTTACACTTCACAGGGTGTATCTGACTGTGGGTCATGACATACACAGTGTGTCAGTGAGTGTGTTAATATTAATCTGTGTTCTCTGTCAGTGTGTTAATATTCCTGAGGACAGTGGGGGTGTTTTACACTTCACAGGGTGTATCTGACTGTGGGTCATGATATACACAGTGTGTCAGTGAGTGTGTTAATATTAATCTGTGTTCTCTGTCAGTGTGTTAATATTCCTGAGGACAGTGGGGGTGTTCTACACTTCACAGGGTTTATCTGACTGTGGGTCATGATGTACACAGTGTGTCAGTGAGAGTGTTAATATTAATCTGTGTTCTCTGTCAGTGTGTTAATATTACTGAGGACAGTGGGGGTGTTTTACACTTCACAGGGTGTATCTGACTGTGGGTCATGATATACACAGTGTGTCAGTGAGTGTGTTAATATTAATCTGTGTTCTCTGTCAGTGTGTTAATATTCCTGAGGACAGTGGGGGTGTTTTACACTTCACAGGGTGTATCTGACTGTGGGTCATGATATACACAGTGTGTCAGTGAGTGTGTTAATATTAATCTGTGTTCTCTGTCAGGTGTTAATATTACTGAGGACAGTGGGGGTGTTTTACACTTCACAGGGTGTATCTGACTGTGGGTCATGATATACACAGTATGTCAGTGAGTGTGTTAATATTAATCTGTGTTCTCTGTCAGTGTGTTAATATTCCTGAGGACAGTGGGGGTGTTTTACACTTCACAGGGTGTATCTGACTGTGGGTCATGATATACACAGTGTGTCAGTGAGTGTGTTAATATTAATCTGTGTTCTCTGTCAGTGTGTTAATATTACTGAGGACAGTGGGGGTGTTTTACACTTCACAGGGTGTATCTGACTGTGGGTCATGATATACGCAGTGTGTCAGTGAGTGTGTTAATATTAATCTGTGTTCTCTGTCAGTGTGTTAATATTCCTGAGGACAGTGGGGGTGTTTTACACTTCACAGGGTGTATCTGACTGTGGGTCATGATATACACAGTGTGTCAGTGAGTGTGTTAATATTAATCTGTGTTCTCTGTCAGTGTGTTAATATTCCTGAGGACAGTGGGGGTGTTCTACACTTCACAGGGTTTATCTGACTGTGGGTCATGATGTACACAGTGTGTCAGTGAGAGTGTTAATATTAATCTGTGTTCTCTGTCAGTGTGTTAATATTACTGAGGACAGTGGGGGTGTTTTACACTTCACAGGGTGTATCTGACTGTGGGTCATGATATACACAGTGTGTCAGTGAGTGTGTTAATATTAATCTGTGTTCTCTGTCAGTGTGTTAATATTCCTGAGGACAGTGGGGGTGTTTTACACTTCACAGGGTGTATCTGACTGTGGGTCATGATATACACAGTGTGTCAGTGAGTGTGTTAATATTAATCTGTGTTCTCTGTCAGGTGTTAATATTACTGAGGGCAGTGGGGGTGTTTTACACTTCACAGGATGTATCTGACTGTGGGTCATGATATACACAGTGTGTCAGTGAGTGTGTTAATATTAATCTGTGTTCTCTGTCAGTGTGTTAATATTCCTGAGGACAGTGGGGGTGTTTTACACTTCACAGGGTGTATCGGACTGTGGGTCATGATATACACAGTGTGTCAGTGAGTGTGTTAATATTAATCTGTGTTCTCTGTCAGTGTGTTAATATTACTGAGGACAGTGGGGGTGTTTTACACTTCACCGGGTGTATCTGACTGTGGGTCATGATATACACAGTGTGTCAGTGAGTGTGTTAATATTAATCTGTGTTCTCTGTCAGTGTGTTAATATTACTGAGGACAGTGGGGGTGTTTTACACTTCACAGGGTGTATCTGACTGTGGGTCATGATATACACAGTGTGTCAGTGAGTGTGTTAATATTAATCTGTGTTCTCTGTCAGTGTGTTAATATTCCTGAGGACAGTGGGGGTGTTTTACACTTCACAGGGTGTATCTGACTGTGAGTCATGATGTACACAGTGTGTCAGTGAGTGTGTTAATATTAATCTGTGTTCTCTGTCAGTGTGTTATTATTACTGAGGACAGTGGGGGTGTTTTACACTTCACCGGGTGTATCTGACTGTGGGTCATGATATACACAGTGTGTCAGTGAGTGTGTTAATATTAATCTGTGTTCTCTGTCAGTGTGTTAATATTACTGAGAACAGTGGGGGTGTTTTACACTTCACAGGGTTTATCTGACTCTGGGTCATGATGTACACAGTGTGTCAGTGAGTGTGTTAATATTAATCTGTGTTCTCTGTCAGTGTGTTAATATTCCTGAGGACAGTGGGGGTGTTTTACACTTCACAGGGTGTATCTGACTGTGGGTCATGATGTACACAGTGTGTCAGTGAGTGTGTTAATATTAATCTGTGTTCTCTGTCAGTGTGATAATATTACAGAGGACAGTGGGGGTGTTTTACACTTCACAGGGTGTATCTGACTGTTGGTCATGATGTACACAGTGTGTCAGTGAGTGTGTTAATATTAATCTGTGTTCTCTGTCAGTGTGTTAATATTACTGAGGACAGTGGGGATGTTTTACACTTCACAGGGTGTATCTGACTGTGGGTCATGATATACACAGTGTGTCAGTGAGTGTGTTAATATTAATCTGTGTTCTTTGTCAGTGTGTTAATATTCCTGAGGACAGTGGGGGTGTTTTACACTTCACCGGGTTTATCTGACTGTGGGTCATGATATACACAGTGTGTCAGTGAGTGTGTTAATATTAATCTGTGTTCTCTGTCAGTGTGTTAATATTGCTGAGGACAGTGGGCGTGTTTTACACTTCACAGGGTGTATCTGACTGTGGGTCATGATATACACAGTGTGTCAGTGAGTGTGTTAATATTAATCTGTGTTCTCTGTCAGTGTGTTAATATTCCTGAGGACAGTGGGGGTGTTTTACACTTCACAGAGTGTATCTGACTGTGGGTCATGATATATATAGTGTGTCAGTGAGTGTGTTAATATTAATCTGTGTTCTCTTTCAGTGTGTTAATATTACTGAGGACAGTGGGGATGTTTTACACTTCACCGGGTGTATCTGACTGTGGGTCATGATATACACAGTGTGTCAGTGAGTGTGTTAATATTAATCTGTGTTCTCTGTCAGTGTGTTAATATTCCTGAGGACAGTGGGGGTGTTTTACACTTCACAGGGTGTATCTGACTGTGGGTCATGATATACACAGTGTGTCAGTGAGTGTGTTAATATTAATCTGTGTTCTCTGTCAGTGTGTTAATATTCCTGAGGACAGTGGGGATGTTTTACACTTCACAGGGTTTATCTGACTGTGGGTCATGAGAAACACAGTGTGTCAGTGAGTGTGTTAATATTAATCTGTGTTCTCTGTCAGTGTGTTAATATTCCTGAGGACAGTGGGGATGTTTTACACTTCACATGGTGTATCTGACTGTGGGTCATGATGTACACAGTGTGTCAGTGACTGTGTTAATATTAATCTGTGTTCTCTGTCAGTGTGTTAATATTACTGAGGACAGTGGGGGTGTTTTACACTTCACAGGGTTTATCTGACTGTGGGTCATGATATACACAGTGTGTCAGTGAGTGTGTTAATATTAATCTGTGTTCTCTGTCAGTGTGTTAATATTACTGAGGACAGTGGGGGTGTTTTACACTTCACAGGGTTTATCTGACTGTGGGTCATGATATACACAGTGTGTCAGTGAGTGTGTTAATATTAATCTGTGTTCTCTGTCAATGTGTTCATATTCCTGAGGACAGTGGGGGTGTTTTACACTTCACAGGGTTTATCTGACTGTGGGTCATGATACACACAGTGTGTCAGTGAGTGTGTTAATATTAATCTGAGTTCTCTGTCAGTGTGTTAATATTCCTGAGGACAGTGGGGGTGTTTTACACTTCACAGGGTGTATCTGACTGTGGGTCATGATATACACAGTGTGTCAGTGAGTGTGTTAATATTAATCTGTGTTCTCTGTCAGTGTGTTAATATTACTGAGGACAGTGGGGGTGTTTTACACTTCACAGGGTGTATCTGACTGTGGGTCATGATGTACACAGTGTGTCAGTGAGTGTGTTAATATTAATCTGTGTTCTCTGTCAGTGTGTTAATATTACTGAGGACAGTGGGGGTGTTTTACACTTCACAGGGTGTATCTGACTGTGGGTCATGATGTACACAGTGTGTCAGTGAGTGTGTTAATATTAATCTGTGTTCTCTGTCAGTGTGTTAATATTACTGAGGACAGTGGGGGTGTTTTACACTTCACAGGGTGTATCTGACTCTGGGTCATGATGTACACAGTGTGTCAGTGAGTGTGTTAATATTAATCTGTGTTCTCTGTCAGTGTGTTAATATTCCTGAGGACAGTGGGGGTGTTTTACACTTCACAGGGTTTATCTGACTGTGGGTCATGATATACACAGTGTGTCAGTGAGTGTGTTAATATTAATCTGTGTTCTCTGTCAGTGTGTTAATATTCCTGAGGACAGTGGGGGTGTTTTACACTTCACAGGGTGTATCTGACTGTGGGTCATGATATACACAGTGTGTCAGTGAGTGTGTTAATATTAATCTGTGTTCTCTGTCAGTGTGTTAATATTGCTGAGGACAGTGGGGGTGTTTTACTCTTCACAGGGTGTATCTGACTGTGGGTCATGATATACACAGTGTGTCAGTGAGTGTGTTAATATTAATCTGTGTTCTCTGTCAGTGTGTTAATATTACTGAGGACAGTGGGGGTGTTTTACACTTCACAGGGTGTATCTGACTGTGGGTCATGATGTACACAGTGTGTCAGTGAGTGTGTTAATATTAATCTGTGTTCTCTGTCAGTGTGTTAATATTCCTGAGGACAGTGGGGGTGTTTTACACTTCACAGGGTGTATCTGACTGTGGGTCATGATATACACAGTGTGTCAGTGAGTGTGTTAATATTAATCTGTGTTCTCTGTCAGTGTGTTAATATTACTGAGGACAGTGGGGGTGTTTTACACTTCACAGGGTGTATCTGACTGTGGGACATGATGTACACAGTGTGTCAGTGAGTGTGTTAATATTAATCTGTGTTCTCTGTCAGTGTGTTAATATTCCTGAGGACAGTGGGGGTGTTTCACACTTCACAGGGTGTATCTGACTGTGGGTCATGATGTACACAGTGTGTCAGTGAGAGTGTTAATATTAATCTGTGTTCTCTGTCAATGTGTTAATATTACTGAGGACAGTGGGGGTGTTTTACATTTCACAGGGTGTATCTAACTGTGGGTCATGATGTACACAGTGTGTCAGTGAGTGTGTTAATATTAATCTGTGTTCTCTGTCAATGTGTTAATATTACTGAGGACAGTGGGATGTTTTACACTTCACAGGGTTTATCTGACTGTGGGTCATGATATACACAGTGTGTCAGTGAGTGTGTTAATATTAATCTGTGTTCTCTGTCAGTGTGTTAATATTACTGAGGACAGTGGGGATGTTTTACAATTCACAGGGTGTATCTGACTCTGGGTCATGATATACACAGTGTGTCAGTGAGTGTGTTAATATTAATCTGTGTTCTCTGTCAGTGTGTTAATATTACTGAGGACAGTGGGGGTGTTTTACACTTCAGAGGGTTTATCTGACTGTGGGTCATGATATACACAGTGTGTCAGTGAGAGTGTTAATATTAATCTGTGTTCTCTGTCAGTGTGTTAATATTCCTGAGGACAGTGGGGGTGTTTTACACTTCACAGGGTGTATCTGACTGTGGGTCATGATATACACAGTGTGTCAGTGAGTGTGTTAATATTAATCTGTGTTCTCTGTCAGTGTGTTAATATTCCTGAGGACAGTGGGGGTGTTTTACACTTCACAGGGGTAATCTGACTGTGGGTCATGATATGCACAGTGTGTCAGTGAGTGTGTTAATATTAATCTGTGTTCTCTGTCAGTGTGTTAATATTCCTGAGGACAGTGGGGTGTTTTACACTTCACAGGGTGTATCTGACTGTGGGTCATGATGTACACAGTGTGTCAGTGAGTGTGTTAATATTAATCTGTGTTCTCTGTCAGTGTGTTAATATTCCTGAGCACAGTGGGGGTGTTTTACACTTCACAGGGTGTATCTGACTATGGGTCATGATGTACAAAGTGTGGCAGTGAGTGTGTTAATATTAATCTGTGTTCTCTGTCAGTGTGTTAATATTACTGAGGACAGTGGGGATGTTTTACACTTCACAGGGTTTATCTGACTGTGGGTCATGATATACACAGTGTGTCAGTGAGTGTGTTAATATTAATCTGTGTTCTCTGTCAGTGTGTTAATATTCCTGAGGACAGTGGGGGTGTTTTACACTTCACAGGGTGTATCTGACTGTGGGTCATGATATACACAGTGTGTCAGTGAGTGTGTTAATATTAATCTGTGTTCTCTGTCAGTGTGTTAACATTGCTGAGGACAGTGGGGATGTTTTACACTTCACAGGGTGTATCTGACTGTGGGTCATGATTTACACAGTGTATCAGTGAGTGTGTTAATATTAATCTGTGTTCTCTGTCAGTGTGTTAATATTACTGAGCACAGTGGGGGTGTTTTACACTTCACAGGGTGTATCTGACTGTGGGTCATGATATACACAGTGTGTCAGTGAGTGTGTTAATATTAATCTGTGTTCTCTGTCAGTGTGTTAATATTACTGAGGACAGTGGGGGTGTTTACACTTCACAGGGTTTATCTGACTGTGGGTCATGATATACACAGTGTGTCAGTGAGTGTGTTAATATTAATCTGTTTTCTCTGTCAGTGTGTTAATATTCCTGAGGACAGTGGGGGTGTTTTACACTTCACAGGGTTTATCTGACTGTGGGTCATGATATACACAGTGTGTCAGTGAGTGTGTTAATATTAATCTGTGTTCTCTGTCAGTGTGTTAATATTACTGAGGACAGTGGGGGTGTTTTACACTTCGCAGGGTGTATCTGACTCTAAGTCATGATGTACACAGTGTGTCAGTGAGTGTGTTAATATTAATCTGTGTTCTCTGTCAGTGTGTTAATATTCCTGAGGACAGTGGGTGTGTTTTACACTTCACAGGGTGTATCTGACTCTAAGTCATGATATACACAGTGTGTCAGTGAGTGTGTTAATATTAATCTGTGTTCTCTGTCAGTGTGTCAATATTCCTGATGACAGTGGGGGTGTTTTACACTTCGCAGGGTGTATCTGACTCTAAGTCATGATATACACAGTGTGTCAGTGAGTGTGTTAATATTAATCTGTGTTCTCTGTCAGTGTGTTAATATTCCTGAGGACAGTGGGGGTGTTTTACACTTCACAGGGTGTATCTGACTCTGGGTCATGATATACACAGTGTGTCAGTGAGTGTGTTAATATTAATCTGTGTTCTCTGTCAGTGTGTTAATATTCCTGAGGACAGTGGGGGTGTTTTACACTTCACAGGGTGTATCTGACTGTGGGTCATGATATACACAGTGTGTCAGTGAGTGTGTTAATATTAATCTGTGTTCTCTGTCAGTGTGTTAATATTACTGAGGCCAGGGGGGGTGTTTTACACTTCACAGGGTTTATCTGACTGTGGGTCATGATATACACAGTGTGTCAGTGAGTGTGTTAATATTAATCTGTGTTCTCTGTCAGTGTGTTAATATTACTGAGGACAGTGGGGGTGTTTTACACTTCACAGGGTGTATCTGACTGTGGGTCATGATATACACAGTGTGTCAGTGAGTGTGTTAATATTAATCTGTGTTCTCTGTCAGTGTGTTAATATTACTGAGGACAGTGGGGGTGTTTTACACTTCACCGGGTGTATCTGACTGTGGGTCATGATGTACACAGTGTGTCAGTGAGTGTGTTAATATTAATCTGTGTTCTCTGTCAGTGTGTTAATATTACTGAGGACAGTGGGGGTGTTTTACACTTCACAGGGTGTATCTGACTGTGGGTCATGATGTACACAGTGTGTCAGTGAGTGTGTTAATATTAATCTATGTTCTCTGTCAGTGTGTTAATATTCCTGAGGACAGTGGGGGTGTTTTACACTTCACAGGGTGTATCTGACTGTGGGTCATGATGTACACAGTGTGTCAGTGAGTGTGTTAATATTAATCTGTGTTCTCTGTCAGTGTGTTAATATTCCTGAGGACAGTGGGGGTGTTTTACACTTCACAGGGTGTATCTGACTGTGGGTCATGATATACACAGTGTGTCAGTGAGTGTGTTAATATTAATCTGTGTTCTCTGTCAGTGTGTTAATATTACTGAGGACAGTGGGGGTGTTTACACTTCACAGGGTTTATCTGACTGTGGGTCATGATATACACAGTGTGTCAGTGAGTGTGTTAATATTAATCTGTTTTCTCTGTCAGTGTGTTAATATTCCTGAGGACAGTGGGGGTGTTTTACACTTCACAGGGTTTATCTGACTGTGGGTCATGATATACACAGTGTGTCAGTGAGTGTGTTAATATTAATCTGTGTTCTCTGTCAGTGTGTTAATATTACTGAGGACAGTGGGGGTGTTTTACACTTCGCAGGGTGTATCTGACTCTAAGTCATGATGTACACAGTGTGTCAGTGAGTGTGTTAATATTAATCTGTGTTCTCTGTCAGTGTGTTAATATTCCTGAGGACAGTGGGGGTGTTTTACACTTCACAGGGTGTATCTGACTCTAAGTCATGATATACACAGTGTGTCAGTGAGTATGTTAATATTAATCTGTGTTCTCTGTCAGTGTGTCAATATTCCTGAGGACAGTGGGGGTGTTTTACACTTCCCAGGGTGTATCTGACTCTAAGTCATGATATACACAGTGTGTCAGTGAGTGTGTTAATATTAATCTGTGTTCTCTGTCAGTGTGTTAGTATTCCTGAGGACAGTGGGGGTGTTTTACACTTCACAGGGTGTATCTGACTCTGGGTCATGATATACACAGTGTGTCAGTGAGTGTGTTAATATTAATCTGTGTTCTCTGTCAGTGTGTTAATATTCCTGAGGACAGTGGGGGTGTTTTACACTTCACAGGGTGTATCTGACTGTGGGTCATGATATACACAGTGTGTCAGTGAGTGTGTTAATATTAATCTGTGTTCTCTGTCAGTGTGTTAATATTACTGAGGACAGTGGGGGTGTTTTACACTTCACAGGGTTTATCTGACTGTGGGTCATGATATACACAGTGTGTCAGTGAGTGTGTTAATATTAATCTGTTTTCTCTGTCAGTGTGTTAATATTCCTGAGGACAGTGGGGGTGTTTTACACTTCACAGGGTGTATCTGACTGTGGGTCATGATATACACAGTGTGTCAGTGAGTGTGTTAATATTAATCTGTGTTCTCTGTCAGTGTGTTAATATTACTGAGGACAGTGGGGGTGTTTTACACTTCACAGGGTGTATCTGACTGTGGGTCATGATATACACAGTGTGTCAGTGAGTGTGTTAATATTAATCTGTGTTCTCTGTCAGTGTGTTAATATTACTGAGGACAGTGGGGGTGTTTTACACTTCACCGGGTGTATCTGACTGTGGGTCATGATGTACACAGTGTGTCAGTGAGTGTGTTAATATTAATCTGTGTTCTCTGTCAGTGTGTTAATATTACTGAGGACAGTGGGGGTGTTTTACACTTCACAGGGTGTATCTGACTGTGGGTCATGATGTACACAGTGTGTCAGTGAGTGTGTTAATATTAATCTGTGTTCTCTGTCAGTGTGTTAATATTACTGAGGACAGTGGGAGTGCTTTACACTTCACAGGGTGTATCTGACTGTGGGTCATGATATACACAGTGTGTCAGTGAGTGTGTTAATATTAATCTGTGTTCTCTGTCAGTGTGTTAATATTACTGAGGACAGTGGGGGTGTTTTACACTTCACAGGGTGTATCTGACTGTGGGTCATGATATACACAGTGTGTCAGTGAGTGTGTTAATATTAATCTGTGTTCTCTGTCAGTGTGTTAATATTCCTGAGGACAGTGGGGATGTTTTACACTTCACAGGATGTATCTGACTGTGGGTCATGATATACACAGTGTGTCAGTGAGTGTGTTAATATTAATCTGTGTTCTCTGTCAGTGTGTTAATATTACTGAGGACAGTGGGGGTGTTTTACACTTCACAGGGTTTATCTGACTGTGGGTCATGATATACACAGTGTGTCAGTGAGTGTGTTAATATTAATCTGTGTTCTCTGTCAGTGTGTTAATATTACCGAGGACAGTGGGGGTGTTTTACACTTCACAGGGTGTATCTGACTGTGGGTCATGATATACACAGTGTGTCAGTGAGTGTGTTAATATTAATCTGTGTTCTCTGTCAGTGTGTTAATATTCCTGAGGACAGTGGGGATGTTTTACACTTCACAGGGTGTATCTGACTGTGGGTCATGACATACACAGTGCGTCAGTGAGTGTGTTAATATTAATCTGTGTTCTCTGTCAGTGTGTTAATATTGCTGAGGACAGTGGGGGTGTTTTACACTTCACAGGGTGTATCTGACTGTGGGTCATGATGTACACAGTGTGTCAGTGAGTGTGTTAATATTAATCTGTGTTCTCTGTCAGTGTGTTAATATTCCTGAGGACAGTGGGGGTGTTTTACACTTCACAGGGTGTATCTGGCTGTGGGTCATGATATACACAGTGTGTCAGTGAGTGTGTTAATATTAATCTGTGTTCCCTGTCAGTGTGTTAATATTACTGAGGACAGTGGGGGTGTTTTACACTTCACAGGGTTTATCTGGCTGTGGGTCATGATATACACAGTGTGTCAGTGAGTGTGTTAATATTAATCTGTGTTCTCTGTCAGTGTGTTAATATTACTGAGGACAGTGGGGGTGTTTTACACTTCACAGGGTTTATCTGACTGTGGGTCATGATGTACACAGTGTGTCAGTGAGTGTGTTAATATTAATCTGTGTTCTCTGTCAGTGTGTTAATATTACTGAGGACAGTGGGGATGTTTTACACTTCACAGGGTGTATCTGACTGTGGGTCATGATATACACAGTGTGTCAGTGAGTGTGTTAATATTAATCTGTGTTCTCTGTCAGTGTGCTAATATTACTGAGGACAGTGGGGGTGTTTTACACTTCACAGGGTGTATCTGACTGTGGGTCATGATATACACAGTGTGTCAGTGAGTGTGTTAATATTAATCTGTGTTCTCTGTCAGTGTGTTAATATTACTGAGGACAGTGGGGGTGTTTTACACTTCACAGGGTGTATCTGACTGTGGGTCATGATGTACACAGTGTGTCAGTGAGTGTGTTAATATTAATCTATGTTCTCTGTCAGTGTGTTAATATTACTGAGGACAGTGGGGGTGTTTTACACTTCACAGGGTTTATCTGACAGTGGGTCATGATATACACAGTGTGTCAGTGAGTGTGTTAATATTAATCTGTGTTCTCTGTCACTGTGTTAATATTCCTGACGTCAGTGGGTGTGTTTTACACTTCACAGGGTGTATCTGACTGTGGGTCATGATATACACAGTGTGTCAGTGAGTGTGTTAATATTAATTTGTGTTCTCTGTCAGTGTGTTAATATTCCTGAGGACAGTGGGGGTGTTTTACACTTCACAGGGTTTATCTGACTGTGGGTCATGATGTACACAGTGTGTCAGTGAGTGTGTTAATATTAATCTGTGTTCTCTGTCAGTGTGTTAATATTACTGAGGACAGCGGGGGTGTTTTACACTTCACAGGGTTTATCTGACTGTGGGTCATGATATACACAGTGTGTCAGTGAGTGTGTTAATATTAATCTGTGTTCTCTGTCAGTGTGTTAATATTCCTGAGGACAGTGGGGGTGTTTTACACTTCACAGGGTGTATCTGACTATGGGTCATGATGTACAAAGTGTGTCAGTGAGTGTGTTAATATTAATCTGTGTTCTCTGTCAGTGTGTTAATATTACTGAGGACAGTGGGGATGTTTTACACTTCACAGGGTGTATCTGACTGTGGGTCATGATTTACACAGTGTATCAGTGAGTGTGTTAATATTAATCTGTGTTCTCTGTCAGTGTGTTAATATTACTGAGCACAGTGGGGGTGTTTTACACTTCACAGGGTGTATCTGACTGTGGGTCATGATGTACACAGTGTGTCAGTGAGTGTGTTAATATTAATCTGTGTTCTCTGGCAGTGTGTTAATATTCCTGAGGACAGTGGGGGTGTTTTACAATTCACAGGGTGTATCTGACTGTGGGTCATGATGTACACAGTGTGTCAGTGAGTGTGTTAATATTAATCTGTTTTCTCTGTCAGTGTGTGAATGTTCCTGAGGACAGTGGGGGTGTTTTACACTTCACAGTGTTTATCTGACTGTGGGTCATGATATACACAGTGTGTCAGTGAGTGTGTTAATATTAATCTGTGTTCTCTGTCAGTGTGTTAATATTACTGAGGACAGTGGGGGTGTTTTACACTTCACAGGGTGTATCTGACTGTGGGTCATGATATACACAGTGTGTCAGTGAGTGTGTTAATATTAATCTGTGTTCTCTGTCAGTGTGTTAATATTACTGAGGACAGTGGGGGTGTTTTACGCTTCGCAGGGTGTATCTGACTCTAAGTCATGATGTACACAGTGTGTCAGTGAGTGTGTTAATATTAATCTGTGTTCTCTGTCAGTGTGTTAATATTCCTGAGGACAGTGGGGGTGTTTTACACTTCACAGGGTGTATCTGACTGTGGGTCATGATATACACAGTGTGTCAGTGAGTGTGTTAATATTAATCTGTGTTCTCTGTCAGTGTGTTAATATTACTGAGGACAGTGGGGGTGTTTTACACTTCACAGTGTTTATCTGACTGTGGGTCATGATATACACAGTGTGTCAGTGAGTGTGTTAATATTAATCTGTGTTCTCTGTCAATGTGTTAATATTACTGAGGACAGTGGGGGTGTTTTACACTTCACCGGGTGTATCTGACTGTGGGTCATGATATACACAGTGTGTCAGTGAGTGTGTTAATATTAATCTGTGTTCTCTGTCAGTGTGTTAATATTACTGAGGACAGTGGGGGTGTTTTACACTTCACAGGGTGTATCTGACTGTGGGTCATGATATACACAGTGTGTCAGTGAGTGTGTTAATATTAATCTGTGTTCTCTGTCAGTGTGTTAATATTACTGAGGACAGTGGGGGTGTTTTACGCTTCGCAGGGTGTATCTGACTCTAAGTCATGATGTACACAGTGTGTCAGTGAGTGTGTTAATATTAATCTGTGTTCTCTGTCAGTGTGTTAATATTCCTGAGGACAGTGGGGGTGTTTTACACTTCACAGGGTGTATCTGACTGTGGGTCATGATATACACAGTGTGTCAGTGAGTGTGTTAATATTAATCTGTGTTCTCTGTCAGTGTGTTAATATTACTGAGGACAGTGGGGGTGTTTTACACTTCACAGGGTTTATCTGACTGTAGGTCATGATATACACAGTGTGTCAGTGAGTGTGTTAATATTAATCTGTGTTCTCTGTCAATGTGTTAATATTACTGAGGACAGTGGGGGTGTTTTACACTTCACCGGGTGTATCTGACTGTGGGTCATGATGTACACAGTGTGTCAGTGAGTGTGTTAATATTAATCTGTGTTCTCTGTCAGTGTGTTAATATTCCTGAGGACAGTGGGGGTGTTTTACACTTCACAGGGTGTATCTGACTGTGGGTCATGATGTACACAGTGTGTCAGTGAGTGTGTTAATATTAATCTGTGTTCTCTGTCAGTGTGTTAATATTCCTGAGGACAGTGGGGGTGTTTTACACTTCACAGGGTGTATCTGACTGTGGGTCATGATGTACACAGTGTGTCAGTGAGTATGTTAATATTAATCTGTGTTCTCTGTCAGTGTGTTAATATTACTGAGGACAGTGGGGGTGTTTTACACTTCACAGGGTGTATCTGACTGTGGGTCATGATATACACAGTGTGTCAGTGAGTGTGTTAATATTAATCTGTGTTCTCTGTCAGTGTGTTAATATTCCTGAGGACAGTGGGGGTGTTTTACACTTCACAGGGTGTATCTGACTGTGGGTCATGATGTACACAGTGTGTCAGTGAGTGTGTTAATATTAATCTGTGTTCTCTGTCAGTGTGTTAATATTACTGAGGACAGTGGGGGTGTTTTACACTTCACAGGGTGTATCTGACTGTGGGTCATGATGTACACAGTGTGTCAGTGAGTGTGTTAATATTAATCTGTGTTCTCTGTCAGTGTGTTAATATTACTGAGTACAGTGGGGGTGTTTTACACTTCACAGGGTGTATCTGACTGTGGGTCATGATGTACACAGTGTGTCAGTGAGTGTGTTAATATTAATCTGTTTTCTCTGTCAGTGTGTGAATGTTCCTGAGGACAGTGGGGGTGTTTTACACTTCACAGGGTTTATCTGACTGTGGGTCATGATATACACAGTGTGTCAGTGAGTGTGTTAATATTAATCTGTGTTCTCTGTCAGTGTGTTAATATTACTGAGGACAGTGGGGGTGTTTTACACTTCACCGGGTGTATCTAACTGTGGGTCATGATATACACAGTGTGTCAGTGAGTGTGTTAATATTAATCTGTGTTCTCTGTCAGTGTGTTAATATTCCTGAGGACAGTGGGGGTGTTTTACACTTCACAGGGTGTATCTGACTGTGGGTCATGATATACACAGTGTGTCAGTGAGTGTGTTAATATTAATCTGTGTTCTCTGTCAGTGTGTTAATATTACTGAGGACAGTGGGGGTGTTTTACGCTTCGCAGGGTGTATCTGACTCTAAGTCATGATGTACACAGTGTGTCAGTGAGTGTGTTAATATTAATCTGTGTTCTCTGTCAGTGTGTTAATATTCCTGAGGACAGTGGGGGTGTTTTACACTTCACAGGGTGTATCTGACTGTGGGTCATGATATACACAGTGTGTCAGTGAGTGTGTTAATATTAATCTGTGTTCTCTGTCAGTGTGTTAATATTACTGAGGACAGTGGGGGTGTTTTACACTTCACAGGGTTTATCTGACTGTGGGTCATTATGTACACAGTGTGTCAGTGAGTGTGTTAATATTAATCTGTGTTCTCTGTCAGTGTGTTAATATTCCTGAGGACAGTGGGGGTGTTTTACACTTCACAGGGTGTATCTGACCGTGGGTCATGATGTACACAGTGTGTCAGTGAGTGTGTTAATATTAATCTGTGTTCTCTGTCAGTGTGTTAATATTACTGAGGACAGTGGGGGTGTTTTACACTTCACAGGGTTTATCTGACTGTGGGTCATGATGTACACAGTGTGTCAGTGAGTGTGTTAATATTAATCTGTGTTCTCTGTCAATGTGTTAATATTACTGAGGACAGTGGGGGTGTTTTACACTTCACCGGGTGTATCTGACTGTGGGTCATGATGTACACAGTGTGTCAGTGAGTGTGTTAATATTAATCTGTGTTCTCTGTCAGTGTGTTAATATTCCTGAGGACAGTGGGGGTGTTTTACACTTCACAGGGTGTATCTGACTGTGGGTCATGATGTACACAGTGTGTCAGTGAGTGTGTTAATATTAATCTGTGTTCTCTGTCAGTGTGTTAATATTCCTGAGGACAGTGGGGGTGTTTTACACTTCACAGGGTGTATCTGACTGTGGGTCATGATGTACACAGTGTGTCAGTGAGTATGTTAATATTAATCTGTGTTCTCTGTCAGTGTGTTAATATTACTGAGGACAGTGGGGGTGTTTTACACTTCACAGGGTGTATCTGACTGTGGGTCATGATATACACAGTGTGTCAGTGAGTGTGTTAATATTAATCTGTGTTCTCTGTCAGTGTGTTAATATTACTGAGGACAGTGGGGGTGTTTTACACTTCACAGGGTTTATCTGACTGTGGGTTATGATATACACAGTGTGTCAGTGAGTGTTTTAATATTAATCTGTGTTCTCTGTCAGTGTGTTAATATTACTGAGGACAGTGGGGGTGTTTTACACTTCACAGGGTGTATCTAACTGTGGGTCATGATATACACAGTGTGTCAGTGAGTGTGTTAATATTAATCTGTGTTCTCTGTCAGTGTGTTAATATTACTGAGGACAGTGGGGGTGTTTTACACTTCACAGGGTGTATCTGACTGTGGGTCATGATGTACACAGTGTGTCAGTGAGTGTGTTAATATTAATCTGCGTTCTCTGTCAGGTGTTAATATTACTGAGGACAGTGGGGGTGTTTTCCACTTCACAGGGTGTATCTGACTGTGGGTCATGATATACACAGTGTGTCAGTGAGTGTGTTAATATTAATCAGTGTTCTCTGTCAGTGTGTTAATATTACTGAGGACAGTGGGGGTGTTTTACACTTCACAGGGTGTATCTGACTGTGGGTCATGATATACACAGTGTGTCAGTGAGTGTGTTAATATTAATCTGTGTTCTCTGTCAGTGTGTTAATATTACTGAGGACAGTGGGGGTGTTTTACACTTCACAGGGTTTATCTGACTGTGGGTCATGATATACACAGTGTGTCAGTGAGTGTGTTAATATTAATCTGTGTTCTCTGTCAGTGTGTTAATATTACTGAGGACAGTGGGGGTGTTTTACACTTCACAGGGTGTATCTGACTGTGGGTCATGATATACACAGTGTGTCAGTGAGTGTGTTAATATTAATCTGTGTTCTCTGTCAGTGTGTTAATATTCCTGAGGACAGTGGGGATGTTTTACACTTCACAGGGTGTATCTGACTGTGGGTCATGACATACACAGTGTGTCAGTGAGTGTGTTAATATTAATCTGTGTTCTCTGTCAGTGTGTTAATATTGCTGAGGACAGTGGGGGTGTTTTACACTTCACAGGGTGTATCTGACTGTGGGTCATGATGTACACAGTGTGTCAGTGAGTGTGTTAATATTAATCTGTGTTCTCTGTCAGTGTGTTAATATTACTGAGGACAGTGGGGGTGTTTTACACTTCACAGGGTTTATCTGACTGTGGGTCATGATATACACAGTGTGTCAGTGAGTGTGTTAATATTAATCTGTGTTCTCTGTCAGTGTGTTAATATTACTGAGGACAGTGGGGGTATTTTACACTTCACAGGGTTTATCTGACTGTGGGTCATGATATACACAGTGTGTCAGTGAGTGTGTTAATATTAATCTGTGTTCTCTGTCAGTGTGTTAATATTACTGAGGACAGTGGGGGTGTTTTACACTTCACAGGGTTTATCTGACTGTGGGTCATGATATACACAGTGTGTCAGTGAGTGTGTTAATATTAATCTGTGTTCTCTGTCAGTGTGTTAATATTACTGAGGACAGTGGGGGTATTTTACACTTCACAGGGTTTATCTGACTGTGGGTCATGATATACACAGTGTGTCAGTGAGTGTGTTAATATTAATCTGTGTTCTCTGTCAGTGTGTTAATATTCCTGAGGACAGTGGGGGTGTTTTACACTTCACAGGGTGTATCTGACTGTGGGTCATGATATACACAGTGTGTCAGTGAGTGTGTTAATATTAATCTGTGTTCTCTGTCAGTGTGTTAATATTACTGAGGACAGTGGGGGTATTTTACACTTCACAGGGTTTATCTGACTGTGGGTCATGATATACACAGTGTGTCAGTGAGTGTGTTAATATTAATCTGTGTTCTCTGTCAGTGTGTTAATATTACTGAGGACAGTGGGGGTGTTTTACACTTCACAGGGTTTATCTGACTGTGGGTCATGATATACACAGTGTGTCAGTGAGTGTGTTAATATTAATCTGTGTTCTCTGTCAGTGTGTTAATATTACTGAGGACAGTGGGGGTGTTTTACACTTCACAGGGTTTATCTGACTGTGGGTCATGATGTACACAGTGTGTCAGTGAGTGTGTTAATATTAATCTGTGTTCTCTGTCAGTGTGTTAATATTCCTGAGGACAGTGGGGGTGTTTTACACTTCACAGGGTGTATCTGGCTGTGGGTCATGATATACACAGTGTGTCAGTGAGTGTGTTAATATTAATCTGTGTTCCCTGTCAGTGTGTTAATATTACTGAGGACAGTGGGGGTGTTTTACACTTCACAGAGTTTATCTGGCTGTGGGTCATGATATACACAGTGTGTCAGTGAGTGTGTTAATATTAATCTGTGTTCTCTGTCAGTGTGTTAATACTCCTGAGGACAGTGGGGGTGTTTTACACTTCACAGGGTTTATCTGACTGTGGGTCATGATGTACACAGTGTGTCAGTGAGTGTGTTAATATTAATCTGTGTTCTCTGTCAGTGTGTTAATATTACTGAGGACAGTGGGGATGTTTTACACTTCACAGGGTGTATCTGACTGTGGGTCATGATGTACACAGTGTGTCAGTGAGTGTGTTAATATTAATCTGTGTTCTCTGTCAGTGTGTTAATATTACTGAGGACAGTGGGGGTGTTTTACACTTCATAGGGTGTATCTGACTGTGGGTCATGATGTACACAGTGTGTCAGTGAGTGTGTTAATATTAATCTGTGTTCTCTGTCAGTGTGTTAATATTCCTGAGGACAGTGGGGGTGTTTTACACTTCACAGGGTGTATCTGACTGTGGGTCATGATATACACAGTGTGTCAGTGAGTGTGTTAATATTAATCTGTGTTCTCTGTCAGTGTGTTAATATTACTGAGGACAGTGGGGGTGTTTTACACTTCACCGGGTGTATCTGACTGTGGGTCATGATGTACACAGTGTGTCAGTGAGTGTGTTAATATTAATCTGTGTTCTCTGTCAGTGTGTTAATATTCCTGAGGACAGTGGGGGTGTTTTACACTTCATAGGGTGTATCTGACTGTGGGTCATGATATGCACAGTGTGTCAGTGAGTGTGTTAATATTAATCTGTGTTCTCTGTCAGTGTGTTAATATTCCTGAGGACAGTGGGGGTGTTTTACACTTCACAGGGTTTATCTGACTGTGGGTCATGATGTACACAGTGTGTCAGTGAGTGTGTTAATATTAATCTGTGTTCTCTGTCAGTGTGTTAATATTCCTGAGGACAGTGGGGGTGTTTTACACTTCACAGGCTTTATCTGACTGTGGGTCATGATATACACAGTGTGTCAGTGAGTGTGTTAATATTAATCTGTGTTCTCTGTCAGTGTGTAAATATTACTGAGGACAGGGGGGTGTTTTACACTTCACAGGGTGTATCTGACTGTGGGTCATGATATACACAGTGTGTCAGTGAGTGTGTTAATATTAATCTGTGTTCTCTGTCAGTGTGTTAATATTACTGAGGACAGTGGGGGTGTTTTACACTTCACAGGGTGTATCTGACTGTGGGTCATGATGTACACAGTGTGTCAGTGAGTGTGTTAATATTAATCTATGTTCTCTGTCAGTGTGTTAATATTACTGAGGACAGTGGGGGTGTTTTACACTTCACAGGGTGTATCTGACTGTGGGTCATGATATACACAGTGTGTCAGTGAGTGTGTTAATATTAATCTGTGTTCTCTGTCAGTGTGTTAATATTCCTGAGGACAGTGGGGATGTTTTACACTTCACAGGGTGTATCTGACTGTGGGTCATGACATACACAGTGTGTCAGTGAGTGTGTTAATATTAATCTGTGTTCTCTGTCAGTGTGTTAATATTGCTGAGGACAGTGGGGGTGTTTTACACTTCACAGGGTGTATCTGACTGTGGGTCATGATGTACACAGTGTGTCAGTGAGTGTGTTAATATTAATCTGTGTTCTCTGTCAGTGTGTTAATATTACTGAGGACAGTGGGGGTGTTTTACACTTCACAGGGTTTATCTGACTGTGGGTCATGATATACACAGTGTGTCAGTGAGTGTGTTAATATTAATCTGTGTTCTCTGTCAGTGTGTTAATATTACTGAGGACAGTGGGGGTATTTTACACTTCACAGGGTTTATCTGACTGTGGGTCATGATATACACAGTGTGTCAGTGAGTGTGTTAATATTAATCTGTGTTCTCTGTCAGTGTGTTAATATTACTGAGGACAGTGGGGGTGTTTTACACTTCACAGGGTTTATCTGACTGTGGGTCATGATATACACAGTGTGTCAGTGAGTGTGTTAATATTAATCTGTGTTCTCTGTCAGTGTGTTAATATTACTGAGGACAGTGGGGGTATTTTACACTTCACAGGGTTTATCTGACTGTGGGTCATGATATACACAGTGTGTCAGTGAGTGTGTTAATATTAATCTGTGTTCTCTGTCAGTGTGTTAATATTCCTGAGGACAGTGGGGGTGTTTTACACTTCACAGGGTGTATCTGACTGTGGGTCATGATATACACAGTGTGTCAGTGAGTGTGTTAATATTAATCTGTGTTCTCTGTCAGTGTGTTAATATTACTGAGGACAGTGGGGGTATTTTACACTTCACAGGGTTTATCTGACTGTGGGTCATGATATACACAGTGTGTCAGTGAGTGTGTTAATATTAATCTGTGTTCTCTGTCAGTGTGTTAATATTACTGAGGACAGTGGGGGTGTTTTACACTTCACAGGGTTTATCTGACTGTGGGTCATGATATACACAGTGTGTCAGTGAGTGTGTTAATATTAATCTGTGTTCTCTGTCAGTGTGTTAATATTACTGAGGACAGTGGGGGTGTTTTACACTTCACAGGGTTTATCTGACTGTGGGTCATGATGTACACAGTGTGTCAGTGAGTGTGTTAATATTAATCTGTGTTCTCTGTCAGTGTGTTAATATTCCTGAGGACAGTGGGGGTGTTTTACACTTCACAGGGTGTATCTGGCTGTGGGTCATGATATACACAGTGTGTCAGTGAGTGTGTTAATATTAATCTGTGTTCCCTGTCAGTGTGTTAATATTACTGAGGACAGTGGGGGTGTTTTACACTTCACAGAGTTTATCTGGCTGTGGGTCATGATATACACAGTGTGTCAGTGAGTGTGTTAATATTAATCTGTGTTCTCTGTCAGTGTGTTAATACTCCTGAGGACAGTGGGGGTGTTTTACACTTCACAGGGTTTATCTGACTGTGGGTCATGATGTACACAGTGTGTCAGTGAGTGTGTTAATATTAATCTGTGTTCTCTGTCAGTGTGTTAATATTACTGAGGACAGTGGGGATGTTTTACACTTCACAGGGTGTATCTGACTGTGGGTCATGATGTACACAGTGTGTCAGTGAGTGTGTTAATATTAATCTGTGTTCTCTGTCAGTGTGTTAATATTACTGAGGACAGTGGGGGTGTTTTACACTTCATAGGGTGTATCTGACTGTGGGTCATGATGTACACAGTGTGTCAGTGAGTGTGTTAATATTAATCTGTGTTCTCTGTCAGTGTGTTAATATTCCTGAGGACAGTGGGGGTGTTTTACACTTCACAGGGTGTATCTGACTGTGGGTCATGATATACACAGTGTGTCAGTGAGTGTGTTAATATTAATCTGTGTTCTCTGTCAGTGTGTTAATATTACTGAGGACAGTGGGGGTGTTTTACACTTCACCGGGTGTATCTGACTGTGGGTCATGATGTACACAGTGTGTCAGTGAGTGTGTTAATATTAATCTGTGTTCTCTGTCAGTGTGTTAATATTCCTGAGGACAGTGGGGGTGTTTTACACTTCATAGGGTGTATCTGACTGTGGGTCATGATATGCACAGTGTGTCAGTGAGTGTGTTAATATTAATCTGTGTTCTCTGTCAGTGTGTTAATATTCCTGAGGACAGTGGGGGTGTTTTACACTTCACAGGGTTTATCTGACTGTGGGTCATGATGTACACAGTGTGTCAGTGAGTGTGTTAATATTAATCTGTGTTCTCTGTCAGTGTGTTAATATTCCTGAGGACAGTGGGGGTGTTTTACACTTCACAGGCTTTAACTGACTGTGGGTCATGATATACACAGTGTGTCAGTGAGTGTGTTAATATTAATCTGTGTTCTCTGTCAGTGTGTAAATATTACTGAGGACAGGGGGGTGTTTTACACTTCACAGGGTGTATCTGACTGTGGGTCATGATATACACAGTGTGTCAGTGAGTGTGTTAATATTAATCTGTGTTCTCTGTCAGTGTGTTAATATTACTGAGGACAGTGGGGGTGTTTTACACTTCACAGGGTGTATCTGACTGTGGGTCATGATGTACACAGTGTGTCAGTGAGTGTGTTAATATTAATCTATGTTCTCTGTCAGTGTGTTAATATTACTGAGGACAGTGGGGGTGTTTTACACTTCACAGGGTTTATCTGACTGTGGGTCATGATATACACAGTGTGTCAGTGAGTGTGTTAATATTAATCTGTGTTCTCTGTCACTGTGTTAATATTCCTGAGGTCAGTGGGGGTGTTTTACACTTCATAGGGTGTATCTGACTGTGGGTCATGATATACACAGTGTGTCAGTGAGTGTGTTAATATTAATCTGTGTTCTCTGTCAGTGTGTTAATATTCCTGAGGACAGTGGGGGTGTTTTACACTTCACAGGGTGTATCTGACTGTGGGTCATGATATACACAGTGTGTCAGTGAGTGTGTTAATATTAATCTGTGTTATCTGTCAATGTGTTAATATTACTGAGGACAGTGGGGATGTTTTACACTTCACAGGGTTTATCTGACTGTGGGTCATGATGTACACAGTGTGTCAGTGAGTGTGTTAATATTAATCTGTGTTCTCTGTCAGTGTGTTAATATTACTGAGGACAGTGGGGGTGTTTTACACTTCACAGGGTTTATCTGACTGTGGGTCATGATATACACAGTGTGTCAGTGAGTGTGTTATTATTAATCTATGTTCTCTGTCAGTGTGTTAATATTACTGAGGACAGTGGGGGTGTTTTACACTTCACAGGGTTTATCTGACTCTGGGTCATGATATACACAGTGTGTCAGTGAGTGTGTTAATATTAATCTGTGTTCTCTGTCAGTGTGTTAATATTACTGAGGACAGTGGGGGTGTTTTACACTTCACAGGGTGTATCTGACTGTGGGTCATGATATACACAGTGTGTCAGTGAGTGTGTTAATATTAATTTGTGTTCTCTGTGAGTGTGTTAATATTCCTGAGGACAGTGGGGGTGTTTTACACTTCACAGGGTTTATCTGACTGTGGGTCATGATGTACACAGTGTGTCAGTGAGTGTGTTAATATTAATCTGTGTTCTCTGTCAGTGTGTTAATATTACTGAGGACAGTGGGGGTGTTTTACACTTCACAGTGTTTATCTGACTGTGGGTCATGATATACACAGTGTGTCAGTGAGTGTGTTAATATTAATCTGTGTTCTCTGTCAGTGTGTTAATATTCCTGAGGACAGTGGGGGTGTTTTACACTTCACAGGGTGTATCTGACTATGGGTCATGATGTACAAAGTGTGTCAGTGAGTGTGTTAATATTAATCTGTGTTCTCTGTCAGTGTGTTAATATTACTGAGGACAGTGGGGATGTTTTACACTTCACAGGGTGTATCTGACTGTGGGTCATGATTTACACAGTGTATCAGTGAGTGTGTTAATATTAATCTGTGTTCTCTGTCAGTGTGTTAATTTTACTGAGCACAGTGGGGGTGTTTTACACTTCACAGGGTGTATCTGACTGTGGGTCATGATGTACACAGTGTGTCAGTGAGTGTGTTAATATTAATCTGTTTTCTCTGTCAGTGTGTTAATATTCCTGAGGACAGTGGGGGTGTTTTACACTTCACAGGGTGTATCTGACTGTGGGTCATGATATACACAGTGTGTCAGTGAGTGTGTTAATATTAATCTGTGTTCTCTGTCAGTGTGTTAATATTCCTGAGGACAGTGGGGGTGTTTTACACTTCACAGGGTTTATCTGACTGTGGGTCATGATGTACACAGTGTGTCAGTGAGTGTGTTAATATTAATCTGTGTTCTCTGTCAGTGTGTTAATATTACTGAGGACAGTGGGGGTGTTTTACGCTTCGAAGGGTGTATCTGACTCTAAGTTTTGATGTACACAGTGTGTCAGTGAGTGTGTTAATATTAATCTGTGTTCTCTGTCAGTGTGTTAATATTACTGAGGACAGTGGGGGTGTTTTACACTTCACAGGGTGTATCTGACTGTGGGTCATGATATACACAGTGTGTCAGTGAGTGTGTTAATATTAATCTGTGTTCTCTGTCAGTGTGTAAATATTACTGAGGACAGTGGGGGTGTTTTACACTTCACAGGGTGTATCTGACTGTGGGTCATGATATACACAGTGTGTCAGTGAGTGTGTTAATATTAATCTGTGTTCTCTGTCAGTGTGTTAATATTCCTGAGGACAGTGGGGGTGTTTTACACTTCACAGGGTTTATCTGACTGTGGGTCATGATGTACACAGTGTGTCAGTGAGTGTGTTAATATTAATCTGTGTTCTCTGTCAGTGTGTTAATATTACTGAGGACAGTGGGGGTGTTTTACACTTCACAGGGTGTATCTGACTATGGGTCATGATGTACAAAGTGTGTCAGTGAGTGTGTTAATATTAATCTGTGTTCTCTGTCAGTGTGTTAATATTACTGAGGACAGTGGGGATGTTTTACACTTCACAGGGTGTATCTGACTGTGGGTCATGATTTACACAGTGTATCAGTGAGTGTGTTAATATTAATCTGTGTTCTCTGTCAGTGTGTTAATTTTACTGAGCACAGTGGGGGTGTTTTACACTTCACAGGGTGTATCTGACTGTGGGTCATGATGTACACAGTGTGTCAGTGAGTGTGTTAATATTAATCTGTTTTCTCTGTCAGTGTGTTAATATTCCTGAGGACAGTGGGGGTGTTTTACACTTCACAGGGTGTATCTGACTGTGGGTCATGATATACACAGTGTGTCAGTGAGTGTGTTAATATTAATCTGTGTTCTCTGTCAGTGTGTTAATATTCCTGAGGACAGTGGGGGTGTTTTACACTTCACAGGGTTTATCTGACTGTGGGTCATGATGTACACAGTGTGTCAGTGAGTGTGTTAATATTAATCTGTGTTCTCTGTCAGTGTGTTAATATTACTGAGGACAGTGGGGGTGTTTTACGCTTCGAAGGGTGTATCTGACTCTAAGTTTTGATGTACACAGTGTGTCAGTGAGTGTGTTAATATTAATCTGTGTTCTCTGTCAGTGTGTTAATATTACTGAGGACAGTGGGGGTGTTTTACACTTCACAGGGTGTATCTGACTGTGGGTCATGATATACACAGTGTGTCAGTGAGTGTGTTAATATTAATCTGTGTTCCCTGTCAGTGTGTTAATATTACTGAGGACAGTGGGGGTGTTTTACACTTCACAGGGTGTATCTGACTGTGGGTCATGATATACACAGTGTGTCAGTGAGTGTGTTAATATTAATCTGTGTTCTCTGTCAGTGTGTTAATATTCCTGAGGACAGTGGGGGTGTTTTACACTTCACAGGGTTTATCTGACTGTGGGTCATGATGTACACAGTGTGTCAGTGAGTGTGTTAATATTAATCTGTGTTCTCTGTCAGTGTGTTAATATTACTGAGGACAGTGGGGGTGTTTTACGCTTCGAAGGGTGTATCTGACTCTAAGTTTTGATGTACACAGTGTGTCAGTGAGTGTGTTAATATTAATCTGTGTTCTCTGTCAGTGTGTTAATATTACTGAGGACAGTGGGGGTGTTTTACACTTCACAGGGTGTATCTGACTGTGGGTCATGATATACACAGTGTGTCAGTGAGTGTGTTAATATTAATCTGTGTTCTCTGTCAGTGTGTAAATATTACTGAGGACAGTGGGGGTGTTTTACACTTCACAGGGTTTATCTGACTGTGGGTCATGATATACACAGTGTGTCAGTGAGTGTGTTAATATTAATCTGTGTTCTCTGTCAATGTGTTAATATTACTGAGGACAGTGGGGGTGTTTTACACTTCACCGGGTGTATCTGACTGTGGGTCATGATGTACACAGTGTGTCAGTGAGTGTGTTAATATTAATCTGTGTTCTCTGTCAGTGTGTTAATATTCCTGAGGACAGTGGGGGTGTTTTACACTTCACAGGGTGTATCTGACTGTGGGTCATGATGTACACAGTGTGTCAGTGAGTGTGTTAATATTAATCTGTGTTCTCTGTCAGTGTGTTAATATTCCTGAGGACAGTGGGGGTGTTTTACACTTCACAGGGTGTATCTGACTGTGGGTCATGATGTACACAGTGTGTCAGTGAGTATGTTAATATTAATCTGTGTTCTCTGTCAGTGTGTTAATATTACTGAGGACAGTGGGGGTGTTTTACACTTCACAGGGTGTATCTGACTGTGGGTCATGATATACACAGTGTGTCAGTGAGTGTGTTAATATTAATCTGTGTTCTCTGTCAGTGTGTTAATATTACTGAGGACAGTGGGGGTGTTTTACACTTCACAGGGTTTATCTGACTGTGGGTTATGATATACACAGTGTGTCAGTGAGTGTGTTAATATTAATCTGTTTTCTCTGTCAGTGTGTTAATATTACTGAGGACAGTGGGGGTGCTTTACACTTCACAGTGTGTATCTAACTGTGGGTCATGATATACACAGTGTGACAGTGAGTGTGTTAATATTAATCTGTGTTCTCTGTCAGTGTGTTAATATTACTGAGGACAGTGGGGGTGTTTTACACTTCACAGGGTGTATCTGACTGTGGGTCATGATGTACACAGTGTGTCAGTGAGTGTGTTAATATTAATCTGCGTTCTCTGTCAGGTGTTAATATTACTGAGGACAGTGGGGGTGTTTTACACTTCACAGGGTGTATCTGACTGTGGGTCATGATATACACAGTGTGTCAGTGAGTGTGTTAATATTAATCTGTGTTCTCTGTCAGTGTGTTAATATTACTGAGGACAGTGGGGGTGTTTTACACTTCACAGGGTGTATCTGACTGTGGGTCATGATATACACAGAGTGTCAGTGAGTGTGTTAATATTAATCTGTGTTCTCTGTCAGTGTGTTAATATTACTGAGGACAGTGGGGGGTGTTTTACACTTCACAGGGTTTATCTGACTGTGGGTCATGATATACACAGTGTGTCAGTGAGTGTGTTAATATTAATCTGTGTTCTCTGTCAGTGCGTTAATATTACTGATGACAGTGGGGGTGTTTTACACTTCACAGGGTGTATCTGACTGTGGGTCATGATATACACAGTGTGTCAGTGAGTGTGTTAATATTAATCTGTGTTCTCTGTCAGTGTGTTAATATTCCTGAGGACAGTGGGGATGTTTTACACTTCACAGGGTGTATCTGACTGTGGGTCATGACAAACACAGTGTGTCAGTGAGTGTGTTAATATTAATCTGTGTTCCCTGTCAGTGTGTTAATATTGCTGAGGACAGTGGGGGTGTTTTACACTTCACAGGGTGTATCTGACTGTGGGTCATGATGTACACAGTGTGTCAGTGAGTGTGTTAATATTAATCTGTGTTCTCTGTCAGTGTGTTAATATTCCTGAGGACAGTGGGGGTGTTTTACACTTCACAGGGTGTATCTGGCTGTGGGTCATGATATACACAGTGTGTCAGTGAGTGTGTTAATATTAATCTGTGTTCCCTGTCAGTGTGTTAATATTACTGAGGACAGTGGGGGTGTTTTACACTTCACAGGGTTTATCTGGCTGTGGGTCATGATATACACAGTGTGTCAGTGAGTGTGTTAATATTAATCTGTGTTCTCTGTCAGTGTGTTAATATTCCTGAGGACAGTGGGGGTGTTTTACACTTCACAGGGTTTATCTGACTGTGGGTCATGATGTACACAGTGTGTCAGTGAGTGTGTTAATATTAATCTGTGTTCTCTGTCAGTGTGTTAATATTACTGAGGACAGTGGGGATGTTTTACACTTCACAGGGTGTATCTGACTGTGGGTCATGATATACACAGTGTGTCAGTGAGTGTGTTAATATTAATCTGTGTTCTCTGTCAGTGTGTTAATATTACTGAGGACAGTGGGGGTGTTTTACACTTCATAGGGTGTATCTGACTGTGGGTCATGATGTACACAGTGTGTCAGTGAGTGTGTTAATATTAATCTGTGTTCTCTGTCAGTGTGTTAATATTACTGAGGACAGTGGGGGGTGTTTTACACTTCACAGGGTTTATCTGACTGTGGGTCATGATATACACAGTGTGTCAGTGAGTGTGTTAATATTAATCTGTGTTCTCTGTCAGTGCGTTAATATTACTGATGACAGTGGGGGTGTTTTACACTTCACAGGGTGTATCTGACTGTGGGTCATGATATACACAGTGTGTCAGTGAGTGTGTTAATATTAATCTGTGTTCTCTGTCAGTGTGTTAATATTCCTGAGGACAGTGGGGATGTTTTACACTTCACAGGGTGTATCTGACTGTGGGTCATGACATACACAGTGTGTCAGTGAGTGTGTTAATATTAATCTGTGTTCCCTGTCAGTGTGTTAATATTGCTGAGGACAGTGGGGGTGTTTTACACTTCACAGGGTGTATCTGACTGTGGGTCATGATGTACACAGTGTGTCAGTGAGTGTGTTAATATTAATCTGTGTTCTCTGTCAGTGTGTTAATATTATTGAGGACAGTGGGGGTGTTTTACACTTCATAGGGTGTATCTGACTGTGGGTCATGATGTACACAGTGTGTCAGTGAGTGTGTTAATATTAATCTGTGTTCTCTGTCAGTGTGTTAATATTCCTGAGGACAGTGGGGGTGTTTTACACTTCACAGGGTGTATCTGACTGTGGGTCATGATATACACAGTGTGTCAGTGAGTGTGTTAATATTAATCTGTGTTCTCTGTCAGTGTGTTAATATTACTGAGGACAGTGGGGGTGTTTTACACTTCACTGGGTGTATCTGACTGTGGGTCATGATGTACACAGTGTGTCAGTGAGTGTGTTAATATTAATCTGTGTTCTCTGTCAGTGTGTTAATATTCCTGAGGACAGTGGGGGTGTTTTACACTTCATAGGGTGTATCTGACTGTGGGTCATGATATGCACAGTGTGTCAGTGAGTGTGTTAATATTAATCTGTGTTCTCTGTCAGTGTGTTAATATTCCTGAGGACAGTGGGGGTGTTTTACACTTCACAGGGTTTATCTGACTGTGGGTCATGATATACACAGTGTGTCAGTGAGTGTGTTAATATTAATCTGTGTTCTCTGTCAGTGTGTTAATATTACTGAGGACAGTGGGGGTGTTTTACACTTCACAGGGTGTATCTGACTGTGGGTCATGATATACACAGTGTGTCAGTGAGTGTGTTAATATTAATCTGTGTTCTCTGTCAGTGTGTTAATATTCCTGAGGACAGTGGGGATGTTTTACACTTCACAGGGTGTATCTGACTGTGGGTCATGACATACACAGTGTGTCAGTGAGTGTGTTAATATTAATCTGTGTTCTCTGTCAGTGTGTTAATATTGCTGAGGACAGTGGGGGTGTTTTACACTTCACAGGGTGTATCTGACTGTGGGTCATGATGTACACAGTGTGTCAGTGAGTGTGTTAATATTAATCTGTGTTCTCTGTCAGTGTGTTAATATTCCTGAGGACAGTGGGGGTGTTTTACACTTCACAGGGTGGATCTGACTGTGGGTCATGATATACACAGTGTGTCAGTGAGTGTGTTAATATTAATCTGTGTTCTCTGTCAGTGTGTTAATATTCCTGAGGACAGTGGGGGTGTTTTACACTTCACAGGGTTTATCTGGCTGTGGGTCATGATATACACAGTGTGTCAGTGAGTGTGTTAATATTAATCTGTGTTCCCTGTCAGTGTGTTAATATTACTGAGGACAGTGGGGGTGTTTTACACTTCACAGGGTGTATCTGGCTGTGGGTCATGATATACACAGTGTGTCAGTGAGTGTGTTAATATTAATCTGTGTTCCCTGTCAGTGTGTTAATATTACTGAGGACAGTGGGGGTGTTTTACACTTCACAGGGTTTATCTGGCTGTGGGTCATGATATACACAGTGTGTCAGTGAGTGTGTTAATATTAATCTGTGTTCTCTGTCAGTGTGTTAATATTCCTGAGGACAGTGGGGGTGTTTTACACTTCACAGGGTTTATCTGACTGTGGGTCATGATGTACACAGTGTGTCAGTGAGTGTGTTAATATTAATCTGTGTTCTCTGTCAGTGTGTTAATATTACTGAGGACAGTGGGGGTGTTTTACACTTCACTGGGTGTATCTGACTGTGGGTCATGATGTACACAGTGTGTCAGTGAGTGTGTTAATATTAATCTGTGTTCTCTGTCAGTGTGTTAATATTCCTGAGGACAGTGGGGGTGTTTTACACTTCATAGGGTGTATCTGACTGTGGGTCATGATATGCACAGTGTGTCAGTGAGTGTGTTAATATTAATCTGTGTTCTCTGTCAGTGTGTTAATATTCCTGAGGACAGTGGGGGTGTTTTACACTTCACAGGGTTTATCTGACTGTGGGTCATGATATACACAGTGTGTCAGTGAGTGTGTTAATATTAATCTGTGTTCTCTGTCAGTGTGTTAATATTACTGAGGACAGTGGGGGTGTTTTACACTTCACAGGGTTTATCTGACTGTGGGTCATGATGTACACAGTGTGTCAGTGAGTGTGTTAATATTAATCTGTGTTCTCTGTCAGTGTGTTAATATTACTGAGGACAGTGGGGGTGTTTTACACTTCACAGGGTTTATCTGACTGTGGGTCATGATATACACAGTGTGTCAGTGAGTGTGTTAATATTAATCTGTGTTCTCTGTCAGTGTGTTAATATTACTGAGGACAGTGGGGGTGTTTTACACTTCACAGGGTTTATCTGACTGTGGGTCATGATGTACACAGTGTGTCAGTGAGTGTGTTAATATTAATCTGTGTTCTCTGTCAGTGTGTTAATATTACTGAGGACAGTGGGGGTGTTTTACACTTCACAGGGTTTATCTGACTGTGGGTCATGATATACACAGTGTGTCAGTGAGTGTGTTAATATTAATTTGTGTTCTCTGTCAGTGTGTTAATATTCCTGAGGACAGTGGGGGTGTTTTACACTTCACAGGGTTTATCTGACTGTGGGTCATGATGTACACAGTGTGTCAGTGAGTGTGTTAATATTAATCTGTGTTCTCTGTCAGTGTGTTAATATTACTGAGGACAGTGGGGGTGTTTTACACTTCACAGGGTTTATCTGACTGTGGGTCATGATATACACAGTGTGTCAGTGAGTGTGTTAATATTAATCTGTGTTCTCTGTCAGTGTGTTAATATTCCTGAGGACAGTGGGGGTGTTTTACACTTCACAGGGTGTATCTGACTATGGGTCATGATGTACAAAGTGTGTCAGTGAGTGTGTTAATATTAATCTGTGTTCTCTGTCAGTGTGTTAATATTACTGAGGACAGTGGGGATGTTTTACACTTCACAGGGTGTATCTGACTGTGGGTCATGATTTACACAGTGTATCAGTGAGTGTGTTAATATTAATCTGTGTTCTCTGTCAGTGTGTTAATTTTACTGAGCACAGTGGGGGTGTTTTACACTTCACAGGGTGTATCTGACTGTGGGTCATGATGTACACAGTGTGTCAGTGAGTGTGTTAATATTAATCTGTTTTCTCTGTCAGTGTGTTAATATTCCTGAGGACAGTGGGGGTGTTTTACACTTCACAGGGTTTATCTGACTGTGGGTCATGATATACACAGTGTGTCAGTGAGTGTGTTAATATTAATCTGTGTTCTCTGTCAGTGTGTTAATATTACTGAGGACAGTGGGGGTGTTTTACACTTCACAGGGTGTATCTGACTGTGGGTCATGATATACACAGTGTGTCAGTGAGTGTGTTAATATTAATCTGTGTTCTCTGTCAGTGTGTTAATATTCCTGAGGACAGTGGGGGTGTTTTACACTTCACAGGGTTTATCTGACTGTGGGTCATGATGTACACAGTGTGTCAGTGAGTGTGTTAATATTAATCTGTGTTCTCTGTCAGTGTGTTAATATTCCTGAGGACAGTGGGGGTGTTTTACACTTCACAGGGTTTATCTGACTGTGGGTCATGATATACACAGTGTGTCAGTGAGTGTGTTAATATTAATCTGTGTTCTCTGTCAGTGTGTAAATATTACTGAGGACAGGGGGGTGTTTTACACTTCACAGGGTGTATCTGACTGTGGGTCATGATATACACAGTGTGTCAGTGAGTGTGTTAATATTAATCTGTGTTCTCTGTCAGTGTGTTAATATTACTGAGGACAGTGGGGGTGTTTTACACTTCACAGGGTGTATCTGACTGTGGGTCATGATGTACACAGTGATTCAGTGAGTGTGTTAATATTAATCTATGTTCTCTGTCAGTGTGTTAATATTACTGAGGACAGTGGGGGTGTTTTACACTTCACAGGGTTTATCTGACTGTGGGTCATGATATACACAGTGTGTCAGTGAGTGTGTTAATATTAATCTGTGTTCTCTGTCACTGTGTTAATATTCCTGAGGTCAGTGGGGGTGTTTTACACTTCATAGGGTGTATCTGACTGTGGGTCATGATATACACAGTGTGTCAGTGAGTGTGTTAATATTAATCTGTGTTCTCTGTCAGTGTGTTAATATTCCTGAGGACAGTGGGGGTGTTTTACACTTCACAGGGTGTATCTGACTGTGGGTCATGATATACACAGTGTGTCAGTGAGTGTGTTAATATTAATCTGTGTTCTCTGTCAATGTGTTAATATTACTGAGGACAGTGGGGATGTTTTACACTTCACAGGGTTTATCTGACTGTGGGTCATGATGTACACAGTGTGACAGTGAGTGTGTTAATATTAATCTGTGTTCTCTGTCAGTGTGTTAATATTACTGAGGACAGTGGGGGTGTTTTACACTTCACAGGGTTTATCTGACTGTGGGTCATGATATACACAGTGTGTCAGTGAGTGTATTATTATTAATCTATGTTCTCTGTCAGTGTGTTAATATTACTGAGGACAGTGGGGGTGTTTTACACTTCACAGGGTTTATCTGACTCTGGGTCATGATATACACAGTGTGTCAGTGAGTGTGTTAATATTAATCTGTGTTCTCTGTCAGTGTGTTAATATTACTGAGGACAGTGGGGGTGTTTTACACTTCACAGGGTGTATCTGACTGTGGGTCATGATATACACAGTGTGTCAGTGAGTGTGTTAATATTAATTTGTGTTCTCTGTCAGTGTGTTAATATTCCTGAGGACAGTGGGGGTGTTTTACACTTCACAGGGTTTATCTGACTGTGGGTCATGATGTACACAGTGTGTCAGTGAGTGTGTTAATATTAATCTGTGTTCTCTGTCAGTGTGTTAATATTACTGAGGACAGTGGGGGTGTTTTACACTTCACAGGGTTTATCTGACTGTGGGTCATGATATACACAGTGTGTCAGTGAGTGTGTTAATATTAATCTGTGTTCTCTGTCAGTGTGTTAATATTCCTGAGGACAGTGGGGGTGTTTTACACTTCACAGGGTGTATCTGACTATGGGTCATGATGTACAAAGTGTGTCAGTGAGTGTGTTAATATTAATCTGTGTTCTCTGTCAGTGTGTTAATATTACTGAGGACAGTGGGGATGTTTTACACTTCACAGGGTGTATCTGACTGTGGGTCATGATTTACACAGTGTATCAGTGAGTGTGTTAATATTAATCTGTGTTCTCTGTCAGTGTGTTAATTTTACTGAGCACAGTGGGGGTGTTTTACACTTCACAGGGTGTATCTGACTGTGGGTCATGATGTACACAGTGTGTCAGTGAGTGTGTTAATATTAATCTGTTTTCTCTGTCAGTGTGTTAATATTACTGAGGACAGTGGGGGTGTTTTACACTTCACAGGGTTTATCTGACTGTGGGTCATGATATACACAGTGTGTCAGTGAGTGTGTTAATATTAATCTGTGTTCTCTGTCAGTGTGTTAATATTACTGAGGACAGTGGGGGTGTTTTACACTTCACAGGGTGTATCTGACTGTGGGTCATGATATACACAGTGTGTCAGTGAGTGTGTTAATATTAATCTGTGTTCTCTGTCAGTGTGTTAATATTACTGAGGACAGTGGGGGTGTTTTACGCTTCGCAGGGTGTATCTGACTCTAAGTCATGATGTACACAGTGTGTCAGTGAGTGTGTTAATATTAATCTGTGTTCTCTGTCAGTGTGTTAATATTACTGAGGACAGTGGGGGTGTTTTACACTTCACAGGGTGTATCTGACTGTGGGTCATGATATACACAGTGTGTCAGTGAGTGTGTTAATATTAATCTGTGTTCTCTGTCAGTGTGTAAATATTACTGAGGACAGTGGGGGTGTTTTACACTTCACAGGGTTTATCTGACTGTGGGTCATGATATACACAGTGTGTCAGTGAGTGTGTTAATATTAATCTGTGTTCTCTGTCAATGTGTTAATATTACTGAGGACAGTGGGGGTGTTTTACACTTCACCGGGTGTATCTGACTGTGGGTCATGATGTACACAGTGTGTCAGTGAGTGTGTTAATATTAATCTGTGTTCTCTGTCAGTGTGTTAATATTCCTGAGGACAGTGGGGGTGTTTTACACTTCACAGGGTGTATCTGACTGTGGGTCATGATGTACACAGTGTGTCAGTGAGTGTGTTAATATTAATCTGTGTTCTCTGTCAGTGTGTTAATATTCCTGAGGACAGTGGGGGTGTTTTACACTTCACAGGGTGTATCTGACTGTGGGTCATGATGTACACAGTGTGTCAGTGAGTATGTTAATATTAATCTGTGTTCTCTGTCAGTGTGTTAATATTACTGAGGACAGTGGGGGTGTTTTACACTTCACAGGGTGTATCTGACTGTGGGTCATGATATACACAGTGTGTCAGTGAGTGTGTTAATATTAATCTGTGTTCTCTGTCAGTGTGTTAATATTACTGAGGACAGTGGGGGTGTTTTACACTTCACAGGGTTTATCTGACTGTGGGTTATGATATACACAGTGTGTCAGTGAGTGTGTTAATATTAATCTGTTTTCTCTGTCAGTGTGTTAATATTACTGAGGACAGTGGGGGTGCTTTACACTTCACAGTGTGTATCTAACTGTGGGTCATGATATACACAGTGTGACAGTGAGTGTGTTAATATTAATCTGTGTTCTCTGTCAGTGTGTTAATATTACTGAGGACAGTGGGGGTGTTTTACACTTCACAGGGTGTATCTGACTGTGGGTCATGATGTACACAGTGTGTCAGTGAGTGTGTTAATATTAATCTGCGTTCTCTGTCAGGTGTTAATATTACTGAGGACAGTGGGGGTGTTTTACACTTCACAGGGTGTATCTGACTGTGGGTCATGATATACACAGTGTGTCAGTGAGTGTGTTAATATTAATCTGTGTTCTCTGTCAGTGTGTTAATATTACTGAGGACAGTGGGGGTGTTTTACACTTCACAGGGTGTATCTGACTGTGGGTCATGATATACACAGAGTGTCAGTGAGTGTGTTAATATTAATCTGTGTTCTCTGTCAGTGTGTTAATATTACTGAGGACAGTGGGGGGTGTTTTACACTTCACAGGGTTTATCTGACTGTGGGTCATGATATACACAGTGTGTCAGTGAGTGTGTTAATATTAATCTGTGTTCTCTGTCAGTGCGTTAATATTACTGATGACAGTGGGGGTGTTTTACACTTCACAGGGTGTATCTGACTGTGGGTCATGATATACACAGTGTGTCAGTGAGTGTGTTAATATTAATCTGTGTTCTCTGTCAGTGTGTTAATATTCCTGAGGACAGTGGGGATGTTTTACACTTCACAGGGTGTATCTGACTGTGGGTCATGACAAACACAGTGTGTCAGTGAGTGTGTTAATATTAATCTGTGTTCCCTGTCAGTGTGTTAATATTGCTGAGGACAGTGGGGGTGTTTTACACTTCACAGGGTGTATCTGACTGTATGTCATGATGTACACAGTGTGTCAGTGAGTGTGTTAATATTAATCTGTGTTCTCTGTCAGTGTGTTAATATTCCTGAGGACAGTGGGGGTGTTTTACACTTCACAGGGTGTATCTGGCTGTGGGTCATGATATACACAGTGTGTCAGTGAGTGTGTTAATATTAATCTGTGTTCCCTGTCAGTGTGTTAATATTACTGAGGACAGTGGGGGTGTTTTACACTTCACAGGGTTTATCTGGCTGTGGGTCATGATATACACAGTGTGTCAGTGAGTGTGTTAATATTAATCTGTGTTCTCTGTCAGTGTGTTAATATTCCTGAGGACAGTGGGGGTGTTTTACACTTCACAGGGTTTATCTGACTGTGGGTCATGATGTACACAGTGTGTCAGTGAGTGTGTTAATATTAATTTGTGTTCTCTGTCAGTGTGTTAATATTACTGAGGACAGTGGGGATGTTTTACACTTCACAGGGTGTATCTGACTGTGGGTCATGATATACACAGTGTGTCAGTGAGTGTGTTAATATTAATCTGTGTTCTCTGTCAGTGTGTTAATATTACTGAGGACAGTGGGGGTGTTTTACACTTCATAGGGTGTATCTGACTGTGGGTCATGATGTACACAGTGTGTCAGTGAGTGTGTTAATATTAATCTGTGTTCTCTGTCAGTGTGTTAATATTACTGAGGACAGTGGGGGGTGTTTTACACTTCACAGGGTTTATCTGACTGTGGGTCATGATGTACACAGTGTGACAGTGAGTGTGTTAATATTAATCTGTGTTCTCTGTCAGTGTGTTAATATTACTGAGGACAGTGGGGGTGTTTTACACTTCACAGGGTTTATCTGACTGTGGGTCATGATATACACAGTGTGTCAGTGAGTGTGTTATTATTAATCTATGTTCTCTGTCAGTGTGTTAATATTACTGAGGACAGTGGGGGTGTTTTACACTTCACAGGGTTTATCTGACTCTGGGTCATGATATACACAGTGTGTCAGTGAGTGTGTTAATATTAATCTGTGTTCTCTGTCAGTGTGTTAATATTACTGAGGACAGTGGGGGTGTTTTACACTTCACAGGGTGTATCTGACTGTGGGTCATGATATACACAGTGTGTCAGTGAGTGTGTTAATATTAATTTGTGTTCTCTGTCAGTGTGTTAATATTCCTGAGGACAGTGGGGGTGTTTTACACTTCACAGGGTTTATCTGACTGTGGGTCATGATGTACACAGTGTGTCAGTGAGTGTGTTAATATTAATCTGTGTTCTCTGTCAGTGTGTTAATATTACTGAGGACAGTGGGGGTGTTTTACACTTCACAGGGTTTATCTGACTGTGGGTAATGATATACACAGTGTGTCAGTGAGTGTGTTAATATTAATCTGTGTTCTCTGTCAGTGTGTTAATATTCCTGAGGACAGTGGGGGTGTTTTACACTTCACAGGGTGTATCTGACTATGGGTCATGATGTACAAAGTGTGTCAGTGAGTGTGTTAATATTAATCTGTGTTCTCTGTCAGTGTGTTAATATTACTGAGGACAGTGGGGATGTTTTACACTTCACAGGGTGTATCTGACTGTGGGTCATGATTTACACAGTGTATCAGTGAGTGTGTTAATATTAATCTGTGTTCTCTGTCAGTGTGTTAATTTTACTGAGCACAGTGGGGGTGTTTTACACTTCACAGGGTGTATCTGACTGTGGGTCATGATGTACACAGTGTGTCAGTGAGTGTGTTAATATTAATCTGTTTTCTCTGTCAGTGTGTTAATATTACTGAGGACAGTGGGGGTGTTTTACACTTCACAGGGTTTATCTGACTGTGGGTCATGATATACACAGTGTGTCAGTGAGTGTGTTAATATTAATCTGTGTTCTCTGTCAGTGTGTTAATATTACTGAGGACAGTGGGGGTGTTTTACACTTCACAGGGTGTATCTGACTGTGGGTCATGATATACACAGTGTGTCAGTGAGTGTGTTAATATTAATCTGTGTTCTCTGTCAGTGTGTTAATATTACTGAGGACAGTGGGGGTGTTTTACGCTTCGCAGGGTGTATCTGACTCTAAGTCATGATGTACACAGTGTGTCAGTGAGTGTGTTAATATTAATCTGTGTTCTCTGTCAGTGTGTTAATATTACTGAGGACAGTGGGGGTGTTTTACACTTCACAGGGTGTATCTGACTGTGGGTCATGATATACACAGTGTGTCAGTGAGTGTGTTAATATTAATCTGTGTTCTCTGTCAGTGTGTAAATATTACTGAGGACAGTGGGGGTGTTTTACACTTCACAGGGTTTATCTGACTCTGGGTCATGATATACACAGTGTGTCAGTGAGTGTGTTAATATTAATCTGTGTTCTCTGTCAATGTGTTAATATTACTGAGGACAGTGGGGGTGTTTTACACTTCACCGGGTGTATCTGACTGTGGGTCATGATGTACACAGTGTGTCAGTGAGTGTGTTAATATTAATCTGTGTTCTCTGTCAGTGTGTTAATATTCCTGAGGACAGTGGGGGTGTTTTACACTTCACAGGGTGTATCTGACTGTGGGTCATGATGTACACAGTGTGTCAGTGAGTGTGTTAATATTAATCTGTGTTCTCTGTCAGTGTGTTAATATTCCTGAGGACAGTGGGGGTGTTTTACACTTCACAGGGTGTATCTGACTGTGGGTCATGATGTACACAGTGTGTCAGTGAGTATGTTAATATTAATCTGTGTTCTCTGTCAGTGTGTTAATATTACTGAGGACAGTGGGGGTGTTTTACACTTCACAGGGTGTATCTGACTGTGGGTCATGATATACACAGTGTGTCAGTGAGTGTGTTAATATTAATCTGTGTTCTCTGTCAGTGTGTTAATATTACTGAGGACAGTGGGGGTGTTTTACACTTCACAGGGTTTATCTGACTGTGGGTTATGATATACACAGTGTGTCAGTGAGTGTGTTAATATTAATCTGTTTTCTCTGTCAGTGTGTTAATATTACTGAGGACAGTGGGGGTGCTTTACACTTCACAGTGTGTATCTAACTGTGGGTCATGATATACACAGTGTGACAGTGAGTGTGTTAATATTAATCTGTGTTCTCTGTCAGTGTGTTAATATTACTGAGGACAGTGGGGGTGTTTTACACTTCACAGGGTGAATCTGACTGTGGGTCATGATGTACACAGTGTGTCAGTGAGTGTGTTAATATTAATCTGCGTTCTCTGTCAGGTGTTAATATTACTGAGGACAGTGGGGGTGTTTTACACTTCACAGGGTGTATCTGACTGTGGGTCATGATATACACAGTGTGTCAGTGAGTGTGTTAATATTAATCTGTGTTCTCTGTCAGTGTGTTAATATTACTGAGGACAGTGGGGGTGTTTTACACTTCACAGGGTGTATCTGACTGTGGGTCATGATATACACAGAGTGTCAGTGAGTGTGTTAATATTAATCTGTGTTCTCTGTCAGTGTGTTAATATTACTGAGGACAGTGGGGGGTGTTTTACACTTCACAGGGTTTATCTGACTGTGGGTCATGATATACACAGTGTGTCAGTGAGTGTGTTAATATTAATCTGTGTTCTCTGTCAGTGCGTTAATATTACTGATGACAGTGGGGGTGTTTTACACTTCACAGGGTGTATCTGACTGTGGGTCATGATATACACAGTGTGTCAGTGAGTGTGTTAATATTAATCTGTGTTCTCTGTCAGTGTGTTAATATTCCTGAGGACAGTGGGGATGTTTTACACTTCACAGGGTGTATCTGACTGTGGGTCATGACAAACACAGTGTGTCAGTGAGTGTGTTAATATTAATCTGTGTTCCCTGTCAGTGTGTTAATATTGCTGAGGACAGTGGGGGTGTTTTACACTTCACAGGGTGTATCTGACTGTGGGTCATGATGTACACAGTGTGTCAGTGAGTGTGTTAATATTAATCTGTGTTCTCTGTCAGTGTGTTAATATTCCTGAGGACAGTGGGGGTGTTTTACACTTCACAGGGTGTATCTGGCTGTGGGTCATGATATACACAGTGTGTCAGTGAGTGTGTTAATATTAATCTGTGTTCCCTGTCAGTGTGTTAATATTACTGAGGACAGTGGGGGTGTTTTACACTTCACAGGGTTTATCTGGCTGTGGGTCATGATATACACAGTGTGTCAGTGAGTGTGTTAATATTAATCTGTGTTCTCTGTCAGTGTGTTAATATTCCTGAGGACAGTGGGGGTGTTTTACACTTCACAGGGTTTATCTGACTGTGGGTCATGATGTACACAGTGTGTCAGTGAGTGTGTTAATATTAATTTGTGTTCTCTGTCAGTGTGTTAATATTACTGAGGACAGTGGGGATGTTTTACACTTCACAGGGTGTATCTGACTGTGGGTCATGATATACACAGTGTGTCAGTGAGTGTGTTAATATTAATCTGTGTTCTCTGTCAGTGTGTTAATATTACTGAGGACAGTGGGGGTGTTTTACACTTCATAGGGTGTATCTGACTGTGGGTCATGATGTACACAGTGTGTCAGTGAGTGTGTTAATATTAATCTGTGTTCTCTGTCAGTGTGTTAATATTACTGAGGACAGTGGGGGGTGTTTTACACTTCACAGGGTTTATCTGACTGTGGGTCATGATATACACAGTGTGTCAGTGAGTGTGTTAATATTAATCTGTGTTCTCTGTCAGTGCGTTAATATTACTGATGACAGTGGGGGTGTTTTACACTTCACAGGGTGTATCTGACTGTGGGTCATGATATACACAGTGTGTCAGTGAGTGTGTTAATATTAATCTGTGTTCTCTGTCAGTGTGTTAATATTCCTGAGGACAGTGGGGATGTTTTACACTTCACAGGGTGTATCTGACTGTGGGTCATGACATACACAGTGTGTCAGTGAGTGTGTTAATATTAATCTGTGTTCCCTGTCAGTGTGTTAATATTGCTGAGGACAGTGGGGGTGTTTTACACTTCACAGGGTGTATCTGACTGTGGGTCATGATGTACACAGTGTGTCAGTGAGTGTGTTAATATTAATCTGTGTTCTCTGTCAGTGTGTTAATATTCCTGAGGACAGTGGGGGTGTTTTACACTTCACAGGGTGTATCTGGCTGTGGGTCATGATATGCACAGCGTGTCAGCGAGTGTGTTAATATTAATCTGTGTTCCCTGTCAGTGTGTTAATATTACTGAGGACAGTGGGGGTGTTTTACACTTCACAGGGTTTATCTGGCTGTGGGTCATGATATACACAGTGTGTCAGTGAGTGTGTTAATATTAATCTGTGTTCTCTGTCAGTGTGTTAATATTCCTGAGGACAGTGGGGGTGTTTTACACTTCACAGGGTTTATCTGACTGTGGGTCATGATGTACACAGTGTGTCAGTGAGTGTGTTAATATTAATCTGTGTTCTCTGTCAGTGTGTTAATATTACTGAGGACAGTGGGGATGTTTTACACTTCACAGGGTGTATCTGACTGTGGGTCATGATATACACAGTGTGTCAGTGAGTGTGTTAATATTAATCTGTGTTCTCTGTCAGTGTGTTAATATTATTGAGGACAGTGGGTGTGTTTTACACTTCATAGGGTGTATCTGACTGTGGGTCATGATGTACACAGTGTGTCAGTGAGTGTGTTAATATTAATCTGTGTTCTCTGTCAGTGTGTTAATATTCCTGAGGACAGTGGGGGTGTTTTACACTTCACAGGGTGTATCTGACTGTGGGTCATGATATACACAGTGTGTCAGTGAGTGTGTTAATATTAATCTGTGTTCTCTGTCAGTGTGTTAATATTACTGAGGACAGTGGGGGTGTTTTACACTTCACTGGGTGTATCTGACTGTGGGTCATGATGTACACAGTGTGTCAGTGAGTGTGTTAATATTAATCTGTGTTCTCTGTCAGTGTGTTAATATTCCTGAGGACAGTGGGGGTGTTTTACACATCATAGGGTGTATCTGACTGTGGGTCATGATATGCACAGTGTGTCAGTGAGTGTGTTAATATTAATCTGTGTTCTCTGTCAGTGTGTTAATATTCCTGAGGACAGTGGGGGTGTTTTACACTTCACAGGGTTTATCTGACTGTGGGTCATGATATACACAGTGTGTCAGTGAGTGTGTTAATATTAATCTGTGTTCTCTGTCAGTGTGTTAATATTACTGAGGACAGTGGGGGTGTTTTACACTTCACAGGGTGTATCTGACTGTGGGTCATGATATACACAGTGTGTCAGTGAGTGTGTTAATATTAATCTGTGTTCTCTGTCAGTGTGTTAATATTCCTGAGGACAGTGGGGATGTTTTACACTTCACAGGGTGTATCTGACTGTGGGTCATGACATACACAGTGTGTCAGTGAGTGTGTTAATATTAATCTGTGTTCTCTGTCAGTGTGTTAATATTGCTGAGGACAGTGGGGGTGTTTTACACTTCACAGGGTGTATCTGACTGTGGGTCATGATGTACACAGTGTGTCAGTGAGTGTGTTAATATTAATCTGTGTTCTCTGTCAGTGTGTTAATATTCCTGAGGACAGTGGGGGTGTTTTACACTTCACAGGGTGGATCTGACTGTGGGTCATGATATACACAGTGTGTCAGTGAGTGTGTTAATATTAATCTGTGTTCTCTGTCAGTGTGTTAATATTCCTGAGGACAGTGGGGGTGTTTTACACTTCACAGGGTTTATCTGGCTGTGGGTCATGATATACACAGTGTGTCAGTGAGTGTGTTAATATTAATCTGTGTTCCCTGTCAGTGTGTTAATATTACTGAGGACAGTGGGGGTGTTTTACACTTCACAGGGTGTATCTGGCTGTGGGTCATGATATACACAGTGTGTCAGTGAGTGTGTTAATATTAATCTGTGTTCCCTGTCAGTGTGTTAATATTACTGAGGACAGTGGGGGTGTTTTACACTTCACAGGGTTTATCTGGCTGTGGGTCATGATATACACAGTGTGTCAGTGAGTGTGTTAATATTAATCTGTGTTCTCTGTCAGTGTGTTAATATTCCTGAGGACAGTGGGGGTGTTTTACACTTCACAGGGTTTATCTGACTGTGGGTCATGATGTACACAGTGTGTCAGTGAGTGTGTTAATATTAATCTGTGTTCTCTGTCAGTGTGTTAATATTACTGAGGACAGTGGGGGTGTTTTACACTTCACTGGGTGTATCTGACTGTGGGTCATGATGTACACAGTGTGTCAGTGAGTGTGTTAATATTAATCTGTGTTCTCTGTCAGTGTGTTAATATTCCTGAGGACAGTGGGGGTGTTTTACACTTCATAGGGTGTATCTGACTGTGGGTCATGATATGCACAGTGTGTCAGTGAGTGTGTTAATATTAATCTGTGTTCTCTGTCAGTGTGTTAATATTCCTGAGGACAGTGGGGGTGTTTTACACTTCACAGGGTTTATCTGACTGTGGGTCATGATATACACAGTGTGTCAGTGAGTGTGTTAATATTAATCTGTGTTCTCTGTCAGTGTGTTAATATTACTGAGGACAGTGGGGGTGTTTTACACTTCACAGGGTGTATCTGACTGTGGGTCATGATATACACAGTGTGTCAGTGAGTGTGTTAATATTAATCTGTGTTCTCTGTCAGTGTGTTAATATTCCTGAGGACAGTGGGGATGTTTTACACTTCACAGGGTGTATCTGACTGTGGGTCATGACATACACAGTGTGTCAGTGAGTGTGTTAATATTAATCTGTGTTCTCTGTCAGTGTGTTAATATTGCTGAGGACAGTGGGGGTGTTTTACACTTCACAGGGTGTATCTGACTGTGGGTCATGATGTACACAGTGTGTCAGTGAGTGTGTTAATATTAATCTGTGTTCTCTGTCAGTGTGTTAATATTCCTGAGGACAGTGGGGGTGTTTTACACTTCACAGGGTGGATCTGACTGTGGGTCATGATATACACAGTGTGTCAGTGAGTGTGTTAATATTAATCTGTGTTCTCTGTCAGTGTGTTAATATTCCTGAGGACAGTGGGGGTGTTTTACACTTCACAGGGTTTATCTGGCTGTGGGTCATGATATACACAGTGTGTCAGTGAGTGTGTTAATATTAATCTGTGTTCCCTGTCAGTGTGTTAATATTACGGAGGACAGTGGGGGTGTTTTACACTTCACAGGGTGTATCTGGCTGTGGGTCATGATATACACAGTGTGTCAGTGAGTGTGTTAATATTAATCTGTGTTCCCTGTCAGTGTGTTAATATTACTGAGGACAGTGGGGGTGTTTTACACTTCACAGGGTTTATCTGGCTGTGGGTCATGATATACACAGTGTGTCAGTGAGTGTGTTAATATTAATCTGTGTTCTCTGTCAGTGTGTTAAAATTCCTGAGGACAGTGGGGGTGTTTTACACTTCACAGGGTTTATCTGACTGTGGGTCATGATATACACAGTGTGTCAGTGAGTGTGTTAATATTAATCTGTGTTCTCTGTCAGTGTGTTAATATTACTGAGGACAGTGGGGATGTTTTACACTTCACAGGGTGTATCTGACTGTGGGTCATGATATACACAGTGTGTCAGTGAGTGTGTTAATATTAATCTGTGTTCTCTGTCAGTGTGTTAATATTGCTGAGGACAGTGGGGGTGTTTTACACTTCACAGGGTGTATCTGACTGTGGGTCATGATGTACACAGTGTGTCAGTGAGTGTGTTAATATTAATCTGTGTTCTCTGTCAGTGTGTTAATATTCCTGAGGACAGTGGGGGTGTTTTACACTTCACAGGATGGATCTGACTGTGGGTCATGATATACACAGTGTGTCAGTGAGTGTGTTAATATTAATCTGTGTTCTCTGTCAGTGTGTTAATATTCCTGAGGAAAGTGGGGGTGTTTTACACTTCACAGGGTTTATCTGGCTGTGGGTCATGATATCACAGTGTGTCAGTGAGTGTGTTAATATTAATCTGTGTTCCCTGTCAGTGTGTTAATATTACTGAGGACAGTGGGGGTGTTTTACACTTCACAGGGTGTATCTGGCTGTGGGTCATGATATACACAGTGTGTCAGTGAGTGTGTTAATATTAATCTGTGTTCCCTGTCAGTGTGTTAATATTACTGAGGACAGTGGGGGTGTTTTACACTTCACAGGGTTTATCTGGCTGTGGGTCATGATATACACAGTGTGTCAGTGAGTGTGTTAATATTAATCTGTGTTCTCTGTCAGTGTGTTAATATTCCTGAGGACAGTGGGGGTGTTTTACACTTCACAGGGTTTATCTGACTGTGGGTCATGATGTACACAGTGTGTCAGTGAGTGTGTTAATATTAATCTGTGTTCTCTGTTAGTGTGTTAATATTACTGAGGACAGTGGGGATGTTTTACACTTCACAGGGTGTATCTGACTGTGGGTCATGATATACACAGTGTGTCAGTGAGTGTGTTAATATTAATCTGTGTTCTCTGTCAGTGTGTTAATATTACTGAGGACAGTGGGGGTGTTTTACACTTCATAGGGTGTATCTGACTGTGGGTCATGATGTACACAGTGTGTCAGTGAGTGTGTTAATATTAATCTGTGTTCTATGTCAGTGTGTTAATATTCCTGAGGACAGTGGGGGTGTTTTACACTTCACAGGGTGTATCTGACTGTGGGTCATGATATACACAGTGTGTCAGTGAGTGTGTTAATATTAATCTGTGTTCTCTGTCAGTGTGTTAATATTACTGAGGACAGTGGGGGTGTTTTACACTTCACCGGGTGTATCTGACTGTGGGTCATGATGTACACAGTGTGTCAGTGAGTGTGTTAATATTAATCTGTGTTCTCTGTCAGTGTGTTAATATTCCTGAGGACAGTGGGGGTGTTTTACACTTCATAGGGTGTATCTGACTGTGGGTCATGATATGCACAGTGTGTCAGTGAGTGTGTTAATATTAATCTGTGTTCTCTGTCAGTGTGTTAATATTCCTGAGGACAGTGGGGGTGTTTTACACTTCACAGGGTTTATCTGACTGTGGGTCATGATGTACACAGTGTGTCAGTGAGTGTGTTAATATTAATCTGTGTTCTCTGTCAGTGTGTTAATATTACTGAGGACAGTGGGGGTGTTTTACACTTCACAGGGTTTATCTGACTGTGGGTCATGATATACACAGTGTGTCAGTGAGTGTGTTAATATTAATCTGTGTTCTCTGTCAGTGTGTAAATATTACTGAGGACAGGGGGGTGTTTTATACTTCACAGGGTGTATCTGACTGTGGGTCATGATATACACAGTGTGTCAGTGAGTGTGTTAATATTAATTTGTGTTCTCTGTCAGTGTGTTAATATTCCTGAGGACAGTGGGGGTGTTTTACACTTCACAGGGTTTATCTGAATGTGGGTCATGATGTACACAGTGTGTCAGTGAGTGTGTTAATATTAATCTGTGTTCTCTGTCAGTGTGTCAATATTACTGAGGACTGTGGGGGTGTTTTACACTTCACAGGGTTTATCTGGCTGTGGGTCATGATATACACAGTGTGTCAGTGAGTGTGTTAATATTATTCTGTGTTCTCTGTCAGTGTGTTAATATTACTGAGGACAGTGGGGATGTTTTACACTTCACATGGTGTATCTGCCTGTGGGTCATGATATACACAGTGTGTCAGTGAGTGTGTTAATATTAATCTGTGTTCTCTGTCAGTGTGTTAATATTACTGAGGACAGTGGGGGTGTTTTACACTTCATAGGGTGTATCTGACTGTGGGTCATGATAAACACAGTGTGTCAGTGAGTGTGTTAATATTAATCTGTGTTCTCTGTCAGTGTGTTAATATTACTGAGGACAGTGGGGGTGTTTTACACTTCACAGGGTGTATCTGACTGTGGGTCATGATGTACACAGTGTGTCAGTGAGTGTGTTAATATTAATCTGTGTTCTCTGTCAGTGTGTTAATATTACTGAGGACAGTGGGGGTGTTTTACACTTCATAGGGTGTATCTGACTGTGGGTCATGATATACACAGTGTGTCAGTGAGTGTGTTAATATTAATCTGTGTTCTCTGTCAGTGTGTTAATATTACTGAGGACAGTGGGGGTGTTTTACACTTCACAGGGTTTATCTGACTGTGGGTCATGATATACACAGTGTGTCAGTGAGTGTGTTAATATTAATCTGTGTTCTCTGTCAGTGTGTTAATATTACTGAGGACAGTGGGGGTGTTTTACACTTCACAGGGTGTATCTGACTGTGGGTCATGATATACACAGTGTGTCAGTGAGTCTGTTAATATTAATCTGTGTTCTCTGTCAGTGTGTTTATATTACTGAGTACAGTGGGGGTGTTTTACACTTCACAGGGTGTATCTGACTGTGGGTCATGATGTACACAGTGTGTCAGTGAGTGTGTTAATATTAATCTGTGTTCTCTGTCAGTGTGCTAATATTACTCAGGACAGTGGGGGTGTTTTACACTTCACAGGGTGTATCTGACTGTGGGTCATGATATACACAGTGCGTCAGTGAGTGTGTTAATATTAATCTGTGTTCTCTGGCAGTGTGTTAATATTACTGAGGACAGTGGGGGTGTTTTACACTTCACAGGGTGTATCTGACTGTGGGTCATGATGTACACAGTGTGTCAGAGAGTGTGTCAATATTAATCTGTGTTCTCTGTCAGTGTGTTAATATTCCTGAGGACAGTGGGGGTGTTTTACACTTCACCGGGTGTATCTGACTGTGGGTCATGATGTACACAGTGTGTCAGTGAGAGTGTTAATATTATTCTGTGTTCTCTGTCAGTGTGTTAATATTCCTGAGGACAGTGGGGGTGTTTTACACTTCACAGGGTGTATCTGGCTGTGGGTCATGATATACACAGTGTGTCAGTGAGAGTGTTAATATTAATCTGTGTTCTCTGTCAGTGTGTTAATATTTCTGAGGACAGTGGGGGTGTTTTACACTTCACAGGGTGTATCTGACTGTGGGTCATGATATACACAGTGTGTCAGTGAGTGTGTTAATATTAAACTGTGTTCTCTGTCAGTGTGTTAATATTACTGAGGACAGTGGGGGTGTTTTACACTTCACAGGGTGTATCTGACTGTGGGTCATGATATACACAGTGTGTCAGTGAGTGTGTTAATATTAATCTGTGTTCTCTGTCAGTGTGTTAATATTACTGAGGACAGTGGGGGTGTTTTACACTTCACAGGGTGTATCTGACTGTGGGTCATGATATACACAGTGTGTCAGTGAGTGTGTTAATATTAATCTGTGTTCTCTGTCAGTGTGTTAATATTACTGAGGACAGTGGGGGTGTTTTACACTTCACAGGGTGTATCTGGCTGTGGGTCATGATATACACAGTGTGTCAGTGAGTGTGTTAATATTAATCTGTGTTCTCTGTCAGTGTGTTAATATTACTGAGGACAGTGGGGGTGTTTTACACTTCACAGGATGTATCTGACTGTGGGTCATGATATACACAGTGTGTCAGTGAGTGTGTTAATATTAATCTGTGTTCTCTGTCAGTGTGTTAATATTACTGAGGACAGTGGGGGTGTTTTACACTTCACAGGGTTTATCTGGCTGTGGGTCATGATATGCACAGTGTGTCAGTGAGTGTGTTAATATTAATCTGTGTTCTCTGTCAGTGTGTTAATATTCCTGAGGACAGTGGGGGTGTTTTACACTTCACAGGGTGTATCTGACTGTGGGTCATGATGTACACAGTGTGTCAGTGAGTGTGTTAATATTAATCTGTGTTCTCTGTCAGTGTGTTAATATTACTGAGGACAGTGGGGGTGTTTTACACTTCACAGGGTGTATCTGACTCTGGGTCATGATATACACAGTGTGTCAGTGAGTGTGTTAATATTAATCTGTGTTCTCTGTCAGTGTGTTAATATTCCTGAGGACAGTGGGGGTGTTTTACACTTCACAGGGTGTATCTGACTGTGGGTCATGATATACACAGTGTGTCAGTGAGTGTGTTAATATTAATCTGTGTTCTCTGTCAGTGTGTTAATATTACTGAGGACAGTGGGGGTGTTTTACACTTCACAGGGTGTATCTGACTGTGGGTCATGATATACACAGTGTGTCAGTGAGTGTGTTAATATTAATCTGTGTTCTCTGTCAGTGTGTTAATATTACTGAGGACAGTGGGGGTGTTTTACACTTCACAGGGTGTATCTGACTGTGGGTCATGATATACACAGTGTGTCAGTGAGTGTGTTAATATTAATCTGTGTTCTCTGTCAGTGTGTTAATATTACTGAGGACAGTGGGGGTGTTTTACACTTCACAGGGTGTATCTGGCTGTGGGTCATGATATACACAGTGTGTCAGTGAGTGTGTTAATATTAATCTGTGTTCTCTGTCAGTGTGTTAATATTACTGAGGACAGTGGGGGTGTTTTACACTTCACAGGATGTATCTGACTGTGGGTCATGATATACACAGTGTGTCAGTGAGTGTGTTAATATTAATCTGTGTTCTCTGTCAGTGTGTTAATATTACTGAGGACAGTGGGGGTGTTTTACACTTCACAGGGTTTATCTGGCTGTGGGTCATGATATGCACAGTGTGTCAGTGAGTGTGTTAATATTAATCTGTGTTCTCTGTCAGTGTGTTAATATTCCTGAGGACAGTGGGGGTGTTTTACACTTCACAGGGTGTATCTGACTGTGGGTCATGATGTACACAGTGTGTCAGTGAGTGTGTTAATATTAATCTGTGTTCTCTGTCAGTGTGTTAATATTACTGAGGACAGTGGGGGTGTTTTACACTTCACAGGGTGTATCTGACTCTGGGTCATGATATACACAGTGTGTCAGTGAGTGTGTTAATATTAATCTGTGTTCTCTGTCAGTGTGTTAATATTCCTGAGGACAGTGGGGGTGTTTTACACTTCACAGGGTGTATCTGACTATGGGTCATGATGTACAAAGTGTGTCAGTGAGTGTGTTAATATTAATCTGTGTTCTCTGTCAGTGTGTTAATATTACTCAGGACAGTGGGGGTGTTTTACACTTCACAGGGTTATCTGGCTGTGGGTCATGATATACACAGTGTGTCAGTGAGTGTGTTAATATTAATCTGTCTTCCCTGTCAGTGTGTTAATATTACTGAGGACAGTGGGGGTGTTTTACACTTCACAGGGTTTATCTGGCTGTGGGTCATGATATACACAGTGTGTCAGTGAGTGTGTTAATATTAATCTGTGTTCTCTGTCAGTGTGTTAATATTCCTGAGGACACTGGGGGTGTTTTACACTTCACAGGGTTTATCTGACTGTGGGTCATGATGTACACAGTGTGTCAGTGAGTGTGTTAATATTAATCTGTGTTCTCTGTCAGTGTGTTAATATTACTGAGGACAGTGGGGATGTTTTACACTTCACAGGGTGTATCTGACTGTGGGTCATGATATACACAGTGTGTCAGTGAGTGTGTTAATATTAATCTGTGTTCTCTGTCAGTGTGTTAATATTACTGAGGACAGTGGGGGTGTTTTACACTTCATAGGGTGTATCTGACTGTGGGTCATGATGTACACAGTGTGTCAGTGAGTGTGTTAATATTAATCTGTGTTCTCTGTCAGTGTGTTAATATTCCTGAGGACAGTGGGGGTGTTTTACACTTCACAGGGTGTATCTGACTGTGGGTCATGATATACACAGTGTGTCAGTGAGTGTGTTAATATTAATCTGTGTTCTCTGTCAGTGTGTTAATATTACTGAGGACAGTGGGGGTGTTTTACACTTCACCGGGTGTATCTGACTGTGGGTCATGATGTACACAGTGTGTCAGTGAGTGTGTTAATATTAATCTGTGTTCTCTGTCAGTGTGTTAATATTCCTGAGGACAGTGGGGGTGTATTACACTTCATAGGGTGTATCTGACTGTGGGTCATGATATGCACAGTGTGTCAGTGAGTGTGTTAATATTAATCTGTGTTCTCTGTCAGTGTGTTAATATTACTGAGGACAGTGGGGGTGTTTTACACTTCACAGGGTTTATCTGACTGTGGGTCATGATATACACAGTGTGTCAGTGAGTGTGTTAATATTAATCTGTGTTCTCTGTCAGTGTGTAAATATTACTGAGGACAGTGGGGTGTTTTACACTTCACAGGGTGTATCTGACTGTGGGTCATGATATACACAGTGTGTCAGTGAGTGTGTTAATATTAATTTGTGTTCTCTGTCAGTGTGTTAATACTCCTGAGGACAGTGGGGGTGTTTTACACTTCACAGGGTTTATCTGAATGTGGGTCATGATGTACACAGTGTGTCAGTGCGTGTGTTAATATTAATCTGTGTTCTCTGTCAGTGTGTCAATATTACTGAGGACAGTGGGGGTGTTTTACACTTCACAGGGTTTATTTGGCTGTGGGTCATGATATACACAGTGTGTCAGTGAGTGTGTTAATATTAATCTGTGTTCTCTGTCAGTGTGTTAATATTCCTGAGGACAGTGGGGGTGTTTTACACTTCACAGGGTTTATCTGACTGTGGGTCATGATGTACACAGTGTGTCAGTGAGTGTGTTAATATTAATCTGTGTTCTCTGTCAGTGTGTTAATATTACTGAGGACAGTGGGGGTGTTTTACACTTCACTGGGTGTATCTGACTGTGGGTCATGATGTACACAGTGTGTCAGTGAGTGTGTTAATATTAATCTGTGTTCTCTGTCAGTGTGTTAATATTCCTGAGGACAGTGGGGGTGTTTTACACTTCATAGGGTGTATCTGACTGTGGGTCATGATATGCACAGTGTGTCAGTGAGTGTGTTAATATTAATCTGTGTTCTCTGTCAGTGTGTTAATATTCCTGAGGACAGTGGGGGTGTTTTACACTTCACAGGGTTTATCTGACTGTGGGTCATGATATACACAGTGTGTCAGTGAGTGTGTTAATATTAATCTGTGTTCTCTGTCAGTGTGTTAATATTACTGAGGACAGTGGGGGTGTTTTACACTTCACAGGGTGTATCTGACTGTGGGTCATGATATACACAGTGTGTCAGTGAGTGTGTTAATATTAATCTGTGTTCTCTGTCAGTGTGTTAATATTCCTGAGGACAGTGGGGATGTTTTACACTTCACAGGGTGTATCTGACTGTGGGTCATGACATACACAGTGTGTCAGTGAGTGTGTTAATATTAATCTGTGTTCTCTGTCAGTGTGTTAATATTGCTGAGGACAGTGGGGGTGTTTTACACTTCACAGGGTGTATCTGACTGTGGGTCATGATGTACACAGTGTGTCAGTGAGTGTGTTAATATTAATCTGTGTTCTCTGTCAGTGTGTTAATATTCCTGAGGACAGTGGGGGTGTTTTACACTTCACAGGGTGGATCTGACTGTGGGTCATGATATACACAGTGTGTCAGTGAGTGTGTTAATATTAATCTGTGTTCTCTGTCAGTGTGTTAATATTCCTGAGGACAGTGGGGGTGTTTTACACTTCACAGGGTTTATCTGGCTGTGGGTCATGATATACACAGTGTGTCAGTGAGTGTGTTAATATTAATCTGTGTTCCCTGTCAGTGTGTTAATATTACGGAGGACAGTGGGGGTGTTTTACACTTCACAGGGTGTATCTGGCTGTGGGTCATGATATACACAGTGTGTCAGTGAGTGTGTTAATATTAATCTGTGTTCCCTGTCAGTGTGTTAATATTACTGAGGACAGTGGGGGTGTTTTACACTTCACAGGGTTTATCTGGCTGTGGGTCATGATATACACAGTGTGTCAGTGAGTGTGTTAATATTAATCTGTGTTCTCTGTCAGTGTGTTAAAATTCCTGAGGACAGTGGGGGTGTTTTACACTTCACAGGGTTTATCTGACTGTGGGTCATGATATACACAGTGTGTCAGTGAGTGTGTTAATATTAATCTGTGTTCTCTGTCAGTGTGTTAATATTACTGAGGACAGTGGGGATGTTTTACACTTCACAGGGTGTATCTGACTGTGGGTCATGATATACACAGTGTGTCAGTGAGTGTGTTAATATTAATCTGTGTTCTCTGTCAGTGTGTTAATATTGCTGAGGACAGTGGGGGTGTTTTACACTTCACAGGGTGTATCTGACTGTGGGTCATGATGTACACAGTGTGTCAGTGAGTGTGTTAATATTAATCTGTGTTCTCTGTCAGTGTGTTAATATTCCTGAGGACAGTGGGGGTGTTTTACACTTCACAGGATGGATCTGACTGTGGGTCATGATATACACAGTGTGTCAGTGAGTGTGTTAATATTAATCTGTGTTCTCTGTCAGTGTGTTAATATTCCTGAGGAAAGTGGGGGTGTTTTACACTTCACAGGGTTTATCTGGCTGTGGGTCATGATATCACAGTGTGTCAGTGAGTGTGTTAATATTAATCTGTGTTCCCTGTCAGTGTGTTAATATTACTGAGGACAGTGGGGGTGTTTTACACTTCACAGGGTGTATCTGGCTGTGGGTCATGATATACACAGTGTGTCAGTGAGTGTGTTAATATTAATCTGTGTTCCCTGTCAGTGTGTTAATATTACTGAGGACAGTGGGGGTGTTTTACACTTCACAGGGTTTATCTGGCTGTGGGTCATGATATACACAGTGTGTCAGTGAGTGTGTTAATATTAATCTGTGTTCTCTGTCAGTGTGTTAATATTCCTGAGGACAGTGGGGGTGTTTTACACTTCACAGGGTTTATCTGACTGTGGGTCATGATGTACACAGTGTGTCAGTGAGTGTGTTAATATTAATCTGTGTTCTCTGTTAGTGTGTTAATATTACTGAGGACAGTGGGGATGTTTTACACTTCACAGGGTGTATCTGACTGTGGGTCATGATATACACAGTGTGTCAGTGAGTGTGTTAATATTAATCTGTGTTCTCTGTCAGTGTGTTAATATTACTGAGGACAGTGGGGGTGTTTTACACTTCATAGGGTGTATCTGACTGTGGGTCATGATGTACACAGTGTGTCAGTGAGTGTGTTAATATTAATCTGTGTTCTATGTCAGTGTGTTAATATTCCTGAGGACAGTGGGGGTGTTTTACACTTCACAGGGTGTATCTGACTGTGGGTCATGATATACACAGTGTGTCAGTGAGTGTGTTAATATTAATCTGTGTTCTCTGTCAGTGTGTTAATATTACTGAGGACAGTGGGGGTGTTTTACACTTCACCGGGTGTATCTGACTGTGGGTCATGATGTACACAGTGTGTCAGTGAGTGTGTTAATATTAATCTGTGTTCTCTGTCAGTGTGTTAATATTCCTGAGGACAGTGGGGGTGTTTTACACTTCATAGGGTGTATCTGACTGTGGGTCATGATATGCACAGTGTGTCAGTGAGTGTGTTAATATTAATCTGTGTTCTCTGTCAGTGTGTTAATATTCCTGAGGACAGTGGGGGTGTTTTACACTTCACAGGGTTTATCTGACTGTGGGTCATGATGTACACAGTGTGTCAGTGAGTGTGTTAATATTAATCTGTGTTCTCTGTCAGTGTGTTAATATTACTGAGGACAGTGGGGGTGTTTTACACTTCACAGGGTTTATCTGACTGTGGGTCATGATATACACAGTGTGTCAGTGAGTGTGTTAATATTAATCTGTGTTCTCTGTCAGTGTGTAAATATTACTGAGGACAGGGGGGTGTTTTATACTTCACAGGGTGTATCTGACTGTGGGTCATGATATACACAGTGTGTCAGTGAGTGTGTTAATATTAATTTGTGTTCTCTGTCAGTGTGTTAATATTCCTGAGGACAGTGGGGGTGTTTTACACTTCACAGGGTTTATCTGAATGTGGGTCATGATGTACACAGTGTGTCAGTGAGTGTGTTAATATTAATCTGTGTTCTCTGTCAGTGTGTCAATATTACTGAGGACTGTGGGGGTGTTTTACACTTCACAGGGTTTATCTGGCTGTGGGTCATGATATACACAGTGTGTCAGTGAGTGTGTTAATATTATTCTGTGTTCTCTGTCAGTGTGTTAATATTACTGAGGACAGTGGGGATGTTTTACACTTCACATGGTGTATCTGCCTGTGGGTCATGATATACACAGTGTGTCAGTGAGTGTGTTAATATTAATCTGTGTTCTCTGTCAGTGTGTTAATATTACTGAGGACAGTGGGGGTGTTTTACACTTCATAGGGTGTATCTGACTGTGGGTCATGATAAACACAGTGTGTCAGTGAGTGTGTTAATATTAATCTGTGTTCTCTGTCAGTGTGTTAATATTACTGAGGACAGTGGGGGTGTTTTACACTTCACAGGGTGTATCTGACTGTGGGTCATGATGTACACAGTGTGTCAGTGAGTGTGTTAATATTAATCTGTGTTCTCTGTCAGTGTGTTAATATTACTGAGGACAGTGGGGGTGTTTTACACTTCATAGGGTGTATCTGACTGTGGGTCATGATATACACAGTGTGTCAGTGAGTGTGTTAATATTAATCTGTGTTCTCTGTCAGTGTGTTAATATTACTGAGGACAGTGGGGGTGTTTTACACTTCACAGGGTTTATCTGACTGTGGGTCATGATATACACAGTGTGTCAGTGAGTGTGTTAATATTAATCTGTGTTCTCTGTCAGTGTGTTAATATTACTGAGGACAGTGGGGGTGTTTTACACTTCACAGGGTGTATCTGACTGTGGGTCATGATATACACAGTGTGTCAGTGAGTCTGTTAATATTAATCTGTGTTCTCTGTCAGTGTGTTTATATTACTGAGTACAGTGGGGGTGTTTTACACTTCACAGGGTGTATCTGACTGTGGGTCATGATGTACACAGTGTGTCAGTGAGTGTGTTAATATTAATCTGTGTTCTCTGTCAGTGTGCTAATATTACTCAGGACAGTGGGGGTGTTTTACACTTCACAGGGTGTATCTGACTGTGGGTCATGATATACACAGTGCGTCAGTGAGTGTGTTAATATTAATCTGTGTTCTCTGGCAGTGTGTTAATATTACTGAGGACAGTGGGGGTGTTTTACACTTCACAGGGTGTATCTGACTGTGGGTCATGATGTACACAGTGTGTCAGAGAGTGTGTCAATATTAATCTGTGTTCTCTGTCAGTGTGTTAATATTCCTGAGGACAGTGGGGGTGTTTTACACTTCACCGGGTGTATCTGACTGTGGGTCATGATGTACACAGTGTGTCAGTGAGAGTGTTAATATTATTCTGTGTTCTCTGTCAGTGTGTTAATATTCCTGAGGACAGTGGGGGTGTTTTACACTTCACAGGGTGTATCTGGCTGTGGGTCATGATATACACAGTGTGTCAGTGAGAGTGTTAATATTAATCTGTGTTCTCTGTCAGTGTGTTAATATTTCTGAGGACAGTGGGGGTGTTTTACACTTCACAGGGTGTATCTGACTGTGGGTCATGATATACACAGTGTGTCAGTGAGTGTGTTAATATTAAACTGTGTTCTCTGTCAGTGTGTTAATATTACTGAGGACAGTGGGGGTGTTTTACACTTCACAGGGTGTATCTGACTGTGGGTCATGATATACACAGTGTGTCAGTGAGTGTGTTAATATTAATCTGTGTTCTCTGTCAGTGTGTTAATATTACTGAGGACAGTGGGGGTGTTTTACACTTCACAGGGTGTATCTGACTGTGGGTCATGATATACACAGTGTGTCAGTGAGTGTGTTAATATTAATCTGTGTTCTCTGTCAGTGTGTTAATATTACTGAGGACAGTGGGGGTGTTTTACACTTCACAGGGTGTATCTGGCTGTGGGTCATGATATACACAGTGTGTCAGTGAGTGTGTTAATATTAATCTGTGTTCTCTGTCAGTGTGTTAATATTACTGAGGACAGTGGGGGTGTTTTACACTTCACAGGATGTATCTGACTGTGGGTCATGATATACACAGTGTGTCAGTGAGTGTGTTAATATTAATCTGTGTTCTCTGTCAGTGTGTTAATATTACTGAGGACAGTGGGGGTGTTTTACACTTCACAGGGTTTATCTGGCTGTGGGTCATGATATGCACAGTGTGTCAGTGAGTGTGTTAATATTAATCTGTGTTCTCTGTCAGTGTGTTAATATTCCTGAGGACAGTGGGGGTGTTTTACACTTCACAGGGTGTATCTGACTGTGGGTCATGATGTACACAGTGTGTCAGTGAGTGTGTTAATATTAATCTGTGTTCTCTGTCAGTGTGTTAATATTACTGAGGACAGTGGGGGTGTTTTACACTTCACAGGGTGTATCTGACTCTGGGTCATGATATACACAGTGTGTCAGTGAGTGTGTTAATATTAATCTGTGTTCTCTGTCAGTGTGTTAATATTCCTGAGGACAGTGGGGGTGTTTTACACTTCACAGGGTGTATCTGACTGTGGGTCATGATATACACAGTGTGTCAGTGAGTGTGTTAATATTAATCTGTGTTCTCTGTCAGTGTGTTAATATTACTGAGGACAGTGGGGGTGTTTTACACTTCACAGGGTGTATCTGACTGTGGGTCATGATATACACAGTGTGTCAGTGAGTGTGTTAATATTAATCTGTGTTCTCTGTCAGTGTGTTAATATTACTGAGGACAGTGGGGGTGTTTTACACTTCACAGGGTGTATCTGACTGTGGGTCATGATATACACAGTGTGTCAGTGAGTGTGTTAATATTAATCTGTGTTCTCTGTCAGTGTGTTAATATTACTGAGGACAGTGGGGGTGTTTTACACTTCACAGGGTGTATCTGGCTGTGGGTCATGATATACACAGTGTGTCAGTGAGTGTGTTAATATTAATCTGTGTTCTCTGTCAGTGTGTTAATATTACTGAGGACAGTGGGGGTGTTTTACACTTCACAGGATGTATCTGACTGTGGGTCATGATATACACAGTGTGTCAGTGAGTGTGTTAATATTAATCTGTGTTCTCTGTCAGTGTGTTAATATTACTGAGGACAGTGGGGGTGTTTTACACTTCACAGGGTTTATCTGGCTGTGGGTCATGATATGCACAGTGTGTCAGTGAGTGTGTTAATATTAATCTGTGTTCTCTGTCAGTGTGTTAATATTCCTGAGGACAGTGGGGGTGTTTTACACTTCACAGGGTGTATCTGACTGTGGGTCATGATGTACACAGTGTGTCAGTGAGTGTGTTAATATTAATCTGTGTTCTCTGTCAGTGTGTTAATATTACTGAGGACAGTGGGGGTGTTTTACACTTCACAGGGTGTATCTGACTCTGGGTCATGATATACACAGTGTGTCAGTGAGTGTGTTAATATTAATCTGTGTTCTCTGTCAGTGTGTTAATATTCCTGAGGACAGTGGGGGTGTTTTACACTTCACAGGGTGTATCTGACTATGGGTCATGATGTACAAAGTGTGTCAGTGAGTGTGTTAATATTAATCTGTGTTCTCTGTCAGTGTGTTAATATTACTCAGGACAGTGGGGGTGTTTTACACTTCACAGGGTTATCTGGCTGTGGGTCATGATATACACAGTGTGTCAGTGAGTGTGTTAATATTAATCTGTCTTCCCTGTCAGTGTGTTAATATTACTGAGGACAGTGGGGGTGTTTTACACTTCACAGGGTTTATCTGGCTGTGGGTCATGATATACACAGTGTGTCAGTGAGTGTGTTAATATTAATCTGTGTTCTCTGTCAGTGTGTTAATATTCCTGAGGACACTGGGGGTGTTTTACACTTCACAGGGTTTATCTGACTGTGGGTCATGATGTACACAGTGTGTCAGTGAGTGTGTTAATATTAATCTGTGTTCTCTGTCAGTGTGTTAATATTACTGAGGACAGTGGGGATGTTTTACACTTCACAGGGTGTATCTGACTGTGGGTCATGATATACACAGTGTGTCAGTGAGTGTGTTAATATTAATCTGTGTTCTCTGTCAGTGTGTTAATATTACTGAGGACAGTGGGGGTGTTTTACACTTCATAGGGTGTATCTGACTGTGGGTCATGATGTACACAGTGTGTCAGTGAGTGTGTTAATATTAATCTGTGTTCTCTGTCAGTGTGTTAATATTCCTGAGGACAGTGGGGGTGTTTTACACTTCACAGGGTGTATCTGACTGTGGGTCATGATATACACAGTGTGTCAGTGAGTGTGTTAATATTAATCTGTGTTCTCTGTCAGTGTGTTAATATTACTGAGGACAGTGGGGGTGTTTTACACTTCACCGGGTGTATCTGACTGTGGGTCATGATGTACACAGTGTGTCAGTGAGTGTGTTAATATTAATCTGTGTTCTCTGTCAGTGTGTTAATATTCCTGAGGACAGTGGGGGTGTATTACACTTCATAGGGTGTATCTGACTGTGGGTCATGATATGCACAGTGTGTCAGTGAGTGTGTTAATATTAATCTGTGTTCTCTGTCAGTGTGTTAATATTACTGAGGACAGTGGGGGTGTTTTACACTTCACAGGGTTTATCTGACTGTGGGTCATGATATACACAGTGTGTCAGTGAGTGTGTTAATATTAATCTGTGTTCTCTGTCAGTGTGTAAATATTACTGAGGACAGTGGGGTGTTTTACACTTCACAGGGTGTATCTGACTGTGGGTCATGATATACACAGTGTGTCAGTGAGTGTGTTAATATTAATTTGTGTTCTCTGTCAGTGTGTTAATACTCCTGAGGACAGTGGGGGTGTTTTACACTTCACAGGGTTTATCTGAATGTGGGTCATGATGTACACAGTGTGTCAGTGCGTGTGTTAATATTAATCTGTGTTCTCTGTCAGTGTGTCAATATTACTGAGGACAGTGGGGGTGTTTTACACTTCACAGGGTTTATTTGGCTGTGGGTCATGATATACACAGTGTGTCAGTGAGTGTGTTAATATTAATCTGTGTTCTCTGTCAGTGTGTTAATATTACTGAGGACAGTGGGGATGTTTTACACTTCACAGGGTGTATCTGCCTGTGGGTCATGATATACACAGTGTGTCAGTGAGTGTGTTAATATTAATCTGTGTTCTCTGTCAGTGTGTTAATATTACTGAGGACAGTGGGGGTGTTTTACACTTCATAGGGTGTATCTGACTGTGGGTCATGATATACACAGTGTGTCAGTGAGTGTGTTAATATTAATCTGTGTTCTCTGTCAGTGTGTTAATATTACTGAGGACAGTGGGGGTGTTTTACACTTCACAGGGTGTATCTGACTGTGGGTCATGATGTACACAGTGTGTCAGTGAGTGTGTTAATATTAATCTGTGTTCTCTGTCAGTGTGTTAATATTACTGAGGACAGTGGGGGTGTTTTACACTTCATAGGGTGTATCTGACTGTGGGTCATGATATACACAGTGTGTCAGTGAGTGTGTTAATATTAATCTGTGTTCTCTGTCAGTGTGTTAATATTACTGAGGACAGTGGGGGTGTTTTACACTTCACAGGGTTTATCTGACTGTGGGTCATGATATACACAGTGTGTCAGTGAGTGTGTTAATATTAATCTGTGTTCTCTGTCAGTGTGTTAATATTACTGAGGACAGTGGGGGTGTTTTACACTTCACAGGGTGTATCTGACTGTGGGTCATGATATACACAGTGTGTCAGTGAGTCTGTTAATATTAATCTGTGTCCTCTGTCAGTGTGTTTATATTACTGAGGACAGTGGGGGTGTTTTACACTTCACAGGGTGTATCTGACTGTGGGTCATGATGTACACAGTGTGTCAGTGAGTGTGTTAATATTAATCTGTGTTCTCTGTCAGTGTGTTAATATTCCTGAGGACAGTGGGGGTGTTTTACACTTCACTGGGTGTATCTGACTGTGGATCATGATATACACAGTGTGTCAGTGAGTGTGTTAATATTAATCTGTGTTCTCTGTCAGTGTGTTAATATTCCTGAGGACAGTGGGGGTGTTTTACACTTCACAGGGTGTATCTGACTGTGGGTCATGATGTACACAGTGTGTCAGTGAGTGTGTTAATATTAATCTGTGTTCTCTGTCAGTGTGCTAATATTACTCAGGACAGTGGGGGTGTTTTACACTTCACAGGGTGTATCTGTCTGTGGGTCATGATATACACAGTGTGTCAGTGAGTGTGTTAATATTAATCTGTGTTCTCTGTCAGTGTGTTAATATTACTGAGGACAGTGGGGGTGTTTTACACTTCACAGGGTGTATCTGACTGTGGGTCATGATATACACAGTGTGTCAGTGAGTGTGTTAATATTAATCTGTGTTCTCTGTCAGTGTGTTAATATTACTGAGGACAGTGGGGGTGTTTTACACTTCACAGGGTGTATCTGACTGTGGGTCATGATGTACACAGTGTGTCAGTGAGAGTGTTAATATTATTCTGTGTTCTCTGTCAGTGTGTTAATATTCCTGAGGACAGTGGGGGTGTTTTACACTTCACAGGGTGTATCTGGCTGTGGGTCATGATATACACAGTGTGTCAGTGAGAGTGTTAATATTAATCTGTGTTCTCTGTCAGTGTGTTAATATTCCTGAGGACAGTGGGGGTGTTTTACACTTCACAGGGTGTATCTGACTGTGGGTCATGATATACACAGTGTGTCAGTGAGTGTGTTAATATTAATCTGTGTTCTCTGTCAGTGTGTTAATATTACTGAGGACAGTGGGGGTGTTTTACACTTCACAGGGTGTATCTGACTGTGGGTCATGATATACACAGTGTGTCAGTGAGTGTGTTAATATTAATCTGTGTTCTCTGTCAGTGTGTTAATATTACTGAGGACAGTGGGGGTGTTTTACACTTCACAGGGTGTATCTGACTGTGGGTCATGATATACACAGTGTGTCAGTGAGTGTGTTAATATTAATCTGTGTTCTCTGTCAGTGTGTTAATATTACTGAGGACAGTGGGGGTATTTTACACTTCACAGGGTGTATCTGGCTGTGGGTCATGATATACACAGTGTGTCAGTGAGTGTGTTAATATTAATCTGTGTTCTCTGTCAGTGTGTTAATATTACTGAGGACAGTGGGGGTGTTTTACACTTCACAGGGTTTATCTGGCTGTGGGTCATGATATGCACAGTGTGTCAGTGAGTGTGTTAATATTAATCTGTGTTCTCTGTCAGTGTGTTAATATTCCTGAGGACAGTGGGGGTGTTTTACACTTCACAGGGTGTATCTGACTGTGGGTCATGATGTACACAGTGTGTCAGTGAGTGTGTTAATATTAATCTGTGTTCTCTGTCAGTGTGTTAATATTACTGAGGACAGTGGGGGTGTTTTACACTTCACAGGGTGTATCTGACTCTGGGTCATGATATACACAGTGTGTCAGTGAGTGTGTTAATATTAATCTGTGTTCTCTGTCAGTGTGTTAATATTCCTGAGGACAGTGGGGGTGTTTTACACTTCACAGGGTGTATCTGACTATGGGTCATGATGTACAAAGTGTGTCAGTGAGTGTGTTAATATTAATCTGTGTTCTCTGTCAGTGTGTTAATATTACTCAGGACAGTGGGGGGGTTTAACACTTCACAGGGTGTATCTGGCTGTGGGTCATGATATACACAGTGTGTCAGTGAGTGTGTTAATATTAATCTGTGTTCCCTGTCAGTGTGTTAATATTACTGAGGACAGTGGGGGTGTTTTACACTTCACAGGGTTTATCTGGCTGTGGGTCATGATATACACAGTGTGTCAGTGAGTGTGTTAATATTAATCTGTGTTCTCTGTCAGTGTGTTAATATTCCTGAGGACAGTGGGGGTGTTTTACACTTCACAGGGTTTATCTGACTGTGGGTCATGATGTACACAGTGTGTCAGTGAGTGTGTTAATATTAATCTGTGTTCTCTGTCACTGTGTTAATATTACTGAGGACAGTGGGGATGTTTTACACTTCACAGGGTGTATCTGACTGTGGGTCATGATATACACAGTGTGTCAGTGAGTGTGTTAATATTAATCTGTGTTCTCTGTCAGTGTGTTAATATTACTGAGGACAGTGGGGGTGTTTTACACTTCATAGGGTGTATCTGACTGTGGGTCATGATGTACACAGTGTGTCAGTGAGTGTGTTAATATTAATCTGTGTTCTCTGTCAGTGTGTTAATATTCCTGAGGACAGTGGGGGTGTTTTACACTTCACAGGGTGTATCTGACTGTGGGTCATGATATACACAGTGTGTCAGTGAGTGTGTTAATATTAATCTGTGTTCTCTGTCAGTGTGTTAATATTACTGAGGACAGTGGGGGTGTTTTACACTTCACAGGGTGTATCTGACTGTGGGTCATGATGTACACAGTGTGTCAGTGAGTGTGTTAATATTAATCTGTGTTCTCTGTCAGTGTGCTAATATTACTCAGGACAGTGGGGGTGTTTTACACTTCACAGGGTGTATCTGTCTGTGGGTCATGATATACACAGTGTGTCAGTGAGTGTGTTAATATTAATCTGTGTTCTCTGTCAGTGTGTTAATATTACTGAGGACAGTGGGGGTGTTTTACACTTCACAGGGTGTATCTGACTGTGGGTCATGATATACACAGTGTGTCAGTGAGTGTGTTAATATTAATCTGTGTTCTCTGTCAGTGTGTTAATATTACTGAGGACAGTGGGGGTGTTTTACACTTCACAGGGTGTATCTGACTGTGGGTCATGATGTACACAGTGTGTCAGTGAGAGTGTTAATATTATTCTGTGTTCTCTGTCAGTGTGTTAATATTCCTGAGGACAGTGGGGGTGTTTTACACTTCACAGGGTGTATCTGGCTGTGGGTCATGATATACACAGTGTGTCAGTGAGAGTGTTAATATTAATCTGTGTTCTCTGTCAGTGTGTTAATATTCCTGAGGACAGTGGGGGTGTTTTACACTTCACAGGGTGTATCTGACTGTGGGTCATGATATACACAGTGTGTCAGTGAGTGTGTTAATATTAATCTGTGTTCTCTGTCAGTGTGTTAATATTACTGAGGACAGTGGGGGTGTTTTACACTTCACAGGGTGTATCTGACTGTGGGTCATGATATACACAGTGTGTCAGTGAGTGTGTTAATATTAATCTGTGTTCTCTGTCAGTGTGTTAATATTACTGAGGACAGTGGGGGTGTTTTACACTTCACAGGGTGTATCTGACTGTGGGTCATGATATACACAGTGTGTCAGTGAGTGTGTTAATATTAATCTGTGTTCTCTGTCAGTGTGTTAATATTACTGAGGACAGTGGGGGTATTTTACACTTCACAGGGTGTATCTGGCTGTGGGTCATGATATACACAGTGTGTCAGTGAGTGTGTTAATATTAATCTGTGTTCTCTGTCAGTGTGTTAATATTACTGAGGACAGTGGGGGTGTTTTACACTTCACAGGGTTTATCTGGCTGTGGGTCATGATATGCACAGTGTGTCAGTGAGTGTGTTAATATTAATCTGTGTTCTCTGTCAGTGTGTTAATATTCCTGAGGACAGTGGGGGTGTTTTACACTTCACAGGGTGTATCTGACTGTGGGTCATGATGTACACAGTGTGTCAGTGAGTGTGTTAATATTAATCTGTGTTCTCTGTCAGTGTGTTAATATTACTGAGGACAGTGGGGGTGTTTTACACTTCACAGGGTGTATCTGACTCTGGGTCATGATATACACAGTGTGTCAGTGAGTGTGTTAATATTAATCTGTGTTCTCTGTCAGTGTGTTAATATTCCTGAGGACAGTGGGGGTGTTTTACACTTCACAGGGTGTATCTGACTATGGGTCATGATGTACAAAGTGTGTCAGTGAGTGTGTTAATATTAATCTGTGTTCTCTGTCAGTGTGTTAATATTACTCAGGACAGTGGGGGGGTTTAACACTTCACAGGGTGTATCTGGCTGTGGGTCATGATATACACAGTGTGTCAGTGAGTGTGTTAATATTAATCTGTGTTCCCTGTCAGTGTGTTAATATTACTGAGGACAGTGGGGGTGTTTTACACTTCACAGGGTTTATCTGGCTGTGGGTCATGATATACACAGTGTGTCAGTGAGTGTGTTAATATTAATCTGTGTTCTCTGTCAGTGTGTTAATATTACTGAGGACAGTGGGGGTGTTTTACACTTCATAGGGTGTATCTGACTGTGGGTCATGATGTACACAGTGTGTCAGTGAGTGTGTTAATATTAATCTGTGTTCTCTGTCAGTGTGTTAATATTCCTGAGGACAGTGGGGGTGTTTTACACTTCACAGGGTGTATCTGACTGTGGGTCATGATATACACAGTGTGTCAGTGAGTGTGTTAATATTAATCTGTGTTCTCTGTCAGTGTGTTAATATTACTGAGGACAGTGGGGGTGTTTTACACTTCACCGGGTGTATCTGACTGTGGGTCATGATGTACACAGTGTGTCAGTGAGTGTGTTAATATTAATCTGTGTTCTCTGTCAGTGTGTTAATATTCCTGAGGACAGTGGGGGTGTATTACACTTCATAGGGTGTATCTGACTGTGGGTCATGATATGCACAGTGTGTCAGTGAGTGTGTTAATATTAATCTGTGTTCTCTGTCAGTGTGTTAATATTACTGAGGACAGTGGGGGTGTTTTACACTTCACAGGGTTTATCTGACTGTGGGTCATGATATACACAGTGTGTCAGTGAGTGTGTTAATATTAATCTGTGTTCTCTGTCAGTGTGTAAATATTACTGAGGACAGGGGGGTGTTTTACACTTCACAGGGTGTATCTGACTGTGGGTCATGATATACACAGTGTGTCAGTGAGTGTGTTAATATTAATTTGTGTTCTCTGTCAGTGTGTTAATACTCCTGAGGACAGTGGGGGTGTTTTACACTTCACAGGGTTTATCTGAATGTGGGTCATGATGTACACAGTGTGTCAGTGAGTGTGTTAATATTAATCTGTGTTCTCTGTCAGTGTGTCAATATTACTGAGGACAGTGGGGGTGTTTTACACTTCACAGGGTTTATTTGGCTGTGGGTCATGATATACACAGTGTGTCAGTGAGTGTGTTAATATTAATCTGTGTTCTCTGTCAGTGTGTTAATATTACTGAGGACAGTGGGGATGTTTTACACTTCACAGGGTGTATCTGACTGTGGGTCATGATATACACAGTGTGTCAGTGAGTGTGTTAATATTAATCTGTGTTCTCTGTCAGTGTGTTAATATTACTGAGGACAGTGGGGGTGTTTTACACTTCATAGGGTGTATCTGACTGTGGGTCATGATATACACAGTGTGTCAGTGAGTGTGTTAATATTAATCTGTGTTCTCTGTCAGTGTGTTAATATTACTGAGGACAGTGGGGGTGTTTTACACTTCACAGGGTGTATCTGACTGTGGGTCATGATGTACACAGTGTGTCAGTGAGTGTGTTAATATTAATCTGTGTTCTCTGTCAGTGTGTTAATATTACTGAGGACAGTGGGGGTGTTTTACACTTCATAGGGTGTATCTGACTGTGGGTCATGATATACACAGTGTGTCAGTGAGTGTGTTAATATTAATCTGTGTTCTCTGTCAGTGTGTTAATATTACTGAGGACAGTGGGGGTGTTTTACACTTCACAGGGTTTATCTGACTGTGGGTCATGATATACACAGTGTGTCAGTGAGTGTGTTAATATTAATCTGTGTTCTCTGTCAGTGTGTTAATATTACTGAGGACAGTGGGGGTGTTTTACACTTCACAGGGTGTATCTGACTGTGGGTCATGATATACACAGTGTGTCAGTGAGTCTGTTAATATTAATCTGTGTTCTCTGTCAGTGTGTTTATATTACTGAGGACAGTGGGGGTGTTTTACACTTCACAGGGTGTATCTGACTGTGGGTCATGATGTACACAGTGTGTCAGTGAGTGTGTTAATATTAATCTGTGTTCTCTGTCAGTGTGTTAATATTCCTGAGGACAGTGGGGGTGTTTTACACTTCACAGGGTGTATCTGACTGTGGATCATGATATACACAGTGTGTCAGTGAGTGTGTTAATATTAATCTGTGTTCTCTGTCAGTGTGTTAATATTCCTGAGGACAGTGGGGGTGTTTTACACTTCACAGGGTGTATCTGACTGTGGGTCATGATGTACACAGTGTGTCAGTGAGTGTGTTAATATTAATCTGTGTTCTCTGTCAGTGTGCTAATATTACTCAGGACAGTGGGGGTGTTTTACACTTCACAGGGTGTATCTGTCTGTGGGTCATGATATACACAGTGTGTCAGTGAGTGTGTTAATATTAATCTGTGTTCTCTGTCAGTGTGTTAATATTACTGAGGACAGTGGGGGTGTTTTACACTTCACAGGGTGTATCTGACTGTGGGTCATGATATACACAGTGTGTCAGTGAGTGTGTTAATATTAATCTGTGTTCTCTGTCAGTGTGTTAATATTACTGAGGACAGTGGGGGTGTTTTACACTTCACAGGGTGTATCTGACTGTGGGTCATGATATACACAGTGTGTCAGTGAGTGTGTTAATATTAATCTGTGTTCTCTGTCAGTGTGTTAATATTACTGAGGACAGTGGGGGTGTTTTACACTTCACAGGGTGTATCTGACTGTGGGTCATGATGTACACAGTGTGTCAGAGAGTGTGTCAATATTAATCTGTGTTCTCTGTCAGTGTGTTAATATTCCTGAGGACAGTGGGGGTGTTTTATACTTCACAGGGTGTATCTGACTGTGGGTCATGATGTACACAGTGTGTCAGTGAGAGTGTTAATATTATTCTGTGTTCTCTGTCAGTGTGTTAATATTCCTGAGGACCGTGGGGGTGTTTTACACTTCACAGGGTGTATCTGACTGTGGGTCATGATATACACAGTGTGTCAGTGAGAGTGTTAATATTAATCTGTGTTCTCTGTCAGTGTGTTAATATTCCTGAGGACAGTGGGGGTGTTTTACACTTCACAGGGTGTATCTGACTGTGGGTCATGATATACACAGTGTGTCAGTGAGTGTGTTAATATTAATCTGTGTTCTCTGTCAGTGTGTTAATATTACTGAGGACAGTGGGGGTGTTTTACACTTCACAGGGTGTATCTGACTGTGGGTCATGACATACACAGTGTGTCAGTGAGTGTGTTAATATTAATCTGTGTTCTCTGTCAGTGTGTTAATATTACTGAGGACAGTGGGGGTGTTTTACACTTCACAGGGTGTATCTGACTGTGGGTCATGATATACACAGTGTGTCAGTGAGTGTGTTAATATTAATCTGTGTTCTCTGTCAGTGTGTTAATATTACTGAGGACAGTGGGGGTGTTTTACACTTCACAGGGTGTATCTGACTGTGGGTCATGATGTACACAGTGTGTCAGAGAGTGTGTCAATATTAATCTGTGTTCTCTGTCAGTGTGTTAATATTCCTGAGGACAGTGGGGGTGTTTTACACTTCACAGGGTGTATCTGACTGTGGGTCATGATGTACACAGTGTGTCAGTGAGAGTGTTAATATTATTCTGTGTTCTCTGTCAGTGTGTTAATATTCCTGAGGACAGTGGGGGTGTTTTACACTTCACAGGGTGTATCTGACTGTGGGTCATGATATACACAGTGTGTCAGTGAGAGTGTTAATATTAATTTGTGTTCTCTGTCTGTGTGTTAATATTCCTGAGGACAGTGGGGGTGTTTTACACTTCACAGGGTGTATCTGACTGTGGGTCATGATATACACAGTGTGTCAGTGAGTGTGTTAATATTAATCTGTGTTCTCTGTCAGTGTGTTAATATTACTGAGGACAGTGGGGGTGTTTTACACTTCACAGGGTGTATCTGACTGTGGGTCATGATATACACAGTGTGTCAGTGAGTGTGTTAATATTAATCTGTGTTCTCTGTCAGTGTGTTAATATTACTGAGGACAGTGGGGGTGTTTTACACTTCACAGGGTGTATCTGACTGTGGGTCATGATATACACAGTGTGTCAGTGAGTGTGTTAATATTAATCTGTGTTCTCTGTCAGTGTGTTAATATTACTGAGGACAGTGGGGGTGTTTTACACTTCACAGGGTGTATCTGGCTGTGGGTCATGATATACACAGTGTGTCAGTGAGTGTGTTAATATTAATCTGTGTTCTCTGTCAGTGTGTTAATATTACTGAGGACAGTGGGGGTGTTTTACACTTCACAGGATGTATCTGACTGTGGGTCATGATATACACAGTGTGTCAGTGAGTGTGTTAATATTAATCTGTGTTCTCTGTCAGTGTGTTAATATTACTGAGGACAGTGGGGGTGTTTTACACTTCACAGGGTTTATCTGGCTGTGGGTCATGATATGCACAGTGTGTCAGTGAGTGTGTTAATATTAATCTGTGTTCTCTGTCAGTGTGTTAATATTCCTGAGGACAGTGGGGGTGTTTTACACTTCACAGGGTGTATCTGACTGTGGGTCATGATGTACACAGTGTGTCAGTGTGTGTGTTAATTTTAATCTGTGTTCTCTGTCAGTGTGTTAATATTACTGAGGACAGTGGGGGTGTTTTACACTTCACAGGGTGTATCTGACTCTGGGTCATGATATACACAGTGTGTCAGTGAGTGTGTTAATATTAATCTGTGTTCTCTGTCAGTGTGTTAATATTACTCAGGACAGTGGGGGTGTTTTACACTTCACAGGGTGTATCTGACTGTGGATCATGATATACACAGTGTGTCAGTGAGTGTGTTAATATTAATCTGTGTTCTCTGTCAGTGTGTTAATATTACTGAGGACAGTGGGGATGTTTTACACTTCACCGGGTGTATCTGACTGTGGGTCATGATGTACACAGTGTGTCAGTGAGTGTGTTAATATTAATCTGTGTTCTCTGTCAGTGTGTTAATATTCCTGAGGACAGTGAGGATGTTTTACACTTCACAGGGTGTATCTGACTCTGGGTCATGATATACACAGTGTGTCAGTGAGTGTGTTAATATTAATCTGTGTTCTCTGTCAGTGTGTTAATATTCCTGAGGACAGTGGGGGTGTTTTACACTTCACAGGGTGTATCTGACTGTGGGTCATGATGTACACAGTGTGTCAGTGAGTGTGTTAATATTAATCTGTGTTCTCTGTCAGTGTGTTAATATTACTGAGGACAGTGAGGATGTTTTACACTTCACAGGGTGTATCTGACTCTGGGTCATGATATACACAGTGTGTCAGTGAGTGTGTTAATATTAATCTGTGTTCTCTGTCAGTGTGTTAATATTCCTGAGGACAGTGGGGGTGTTTTACACTTCACAGGGTGTATCTGACTGTGGGTCATGATATACACAGTGTGTCAGTGAGTGTGTTAATATTAATCTGTGTTCTCTGTCAGTGTGTTAATATTCCTGAGGACAGTGGGGGTGTTTTACACTTCACAGGGTTTATCTGACTGTGGGTCATGATATACACAGTGTGTCAGTGAGTCTGTTAATATTAATCTGTGTTCTCTGTCAGTGTGTTAATATTACTGACGACAGTGGGGGTGTTTTACACTTCACAGGGTGTATCTGACTGTGGGTCATGATGTACACAGTGTGTCAGTGAGTGTGTTAATATTAATCTGTGTTCTCTGTCAGTGTGTTAATATTACTGAGGACAGTGGGGGTGTTTTACACTTCACAGGGTTTATCTGACTGTGGGTCATGATATCCACAGTGTGTCAGTGAGTGTGTTAATATTAATCTGTGTTCTCTGTCAGTGTGTTAATATTACTGAGGACAGTGGGGGTGTTTTACACTTCACAGTGTTTATCTGACTGTGGGTCATGATGTACACAGTGTGTCAGTGAGTGTGTTAATATTAATCTGTGTTCTCTGTCAGTGTGTTAATATTACTGAGGACAGTGGGGGTGTTTTACACTTCACAGGGTGTATCTGACTGTGAGTCATGATATACACAGTGTGTCAGTGAGTGTGTTAATATTAATCTGTGTTCTCTGTCAGTGTGTTAATATTACTGAGGACAGTGGGGGTGTTTTACACTTCACAGTGTTTATCTGACTGTGGGTCATGATATGCACAGTGTGTCAGTGAGTGTGTTAATATTAATCTGTGTTCTCTGTCAGTGTGTTAATATTCCTGAGGACAGTGGGGGTGTTTTACACTTCACAGGGTGTATCTGACTGTGAGTCATGATATACACAGTGTGTCAGTGAGTGTGTTAATATTAATCTGTGTTCTCTGTCAGTGTGTTAATATTACTGAGGACAGTGGGGGTGTTTTAAACTTCACCGGGTGTATCTGACTGTGGGTCATGATATACACAGTGTATCAGTGAGTGTGTTAATATTAATCTGTGTTCTCTGTCAGTGTGTTAATATTCCTGAGGACAGTGGGGGTGTTTTACACTTCACAGGGTGTATCTGACTGTGGATCATGATATACACAGTGTGTCAGTGAGTGTGTTAATATTAATCTGTGTTCTCTGTCAGTGTGTTAATATTACTGAGGACAGTGGGGGTGTTTTACACTTCACAGGGTGTATCTGACTGTGGATCATGATATACACAGTGTATCAGTGAGTGTGTTAATATTAATCTGTGTTCTCTGTCAGTGTGTTAATATTACTGAGGACAGTGGGGGTGTTTTACACTTCACAGGGTGTATCTGACTGTGGGTCATGATATATATAGTGTGTCAGTGAGTGTGTTAATATTAATCTGTGTTCTCTGTCAGTGCGTTGATATTACTGAAGACAGTGGGGATGTTTTACACTTCACCGGGTGTATCTGACTGTGGGTCATGATATACACAGTGTGTCAGTGAGTGTGTTAATATTAATCTGTGTTCTCTGTCAGTGTGTTAATATTACTGAGGACAGTGGGAATGTTTTACACTTCACAGGGTGTATCTGACTGTGGGTCATGATATACACAGTGTGTCAGTGAGTGTGTTAATATTAATCTGTGTTCTCTGTCAGTGTGTTAATATTCCTGAGGACAGTGGGGGTGTTTTACACTTCACAGGGTGTATCTGACTGTGGGTCATGATATACACAGTGTGTCAGTGAGTGTGTTAATATTAATCTGTGTTCTCTGTCAGTGTGTTAATATTACTGAGGACAGTGGGGGTGTTTTACACTTCACAGGGTGTATCTGACTGTGGGTCATGATATACACAGTGTGTCAGTGAGTGTGTTAATATTAATCTGTGTTCTCTGTCAGTGTGTTAATATTGCTGAGGACAGTGGGGGTGTTTTACACTTCACGGGGTGTATCTGACTGTGGGTCATGATATACACAGTGTGTCAGTCAGTGTGTTAATATTAATCTGTGTTCTCTGTCAGTGTGTTAATATTACTGAGGACAGTGGGGGTGTTTTACACTTCACAGGGTGTATCTGACTGTGGGTCATGATATACACAGTGTGTCAGTGAGTGTGTTAATATTAATCTGTGTTCTCTGTCCGTGTGTTAATATTACTGAGGACAGTGGGGGTGTTTTACACTTCACAGGGTGTATCTGACTGAGGGTCATGATGGACACAGTGTGTCAGAGAGTGTGTCAATATTAATCTGTGTTCTCTGTCAGTGTGTTAATATTCCTGAGGACAGTGGGGGTGTTTTACACTTCACAGGGTTTATCTGACTGTGGGTCATGATGTACACAGTGTGTCAGTGAGTGTGTTAATATTAATCTGTGTTCTCTGTCAGTGTGTTAATATTACTGAGGACAGTGGGGGTGTTTTACACTTCACAGGGTTTATCTGACTGTGGGTCATGATATACACAGTGTGTCAGTGAGTGTGTTAATATTAATCTGTGTTCTCTGTCAGTGTGTAAATATTACTGAGGACAGGGGGGTGTTTTACACTTCACAGGGTGTATCTGACTGTGGGTCATGATATACACAGTGTGTCAGTGAGTGTGTTAATATTAATCTGTGTTCTCTGTCAGTGTGTTAATATTCCTGAGGACAGTGGGGGTGTTTTACACTTCACAGGGTTTATCTGAATGTGGGTCATGATGTTCACAGTGTGTCAGTGAGTGTGTTAATATTAATCTGTGTTCTCTGTCAGTGTGTTAATATTACTGAGGACAGTGGGGGTGTTTTACACTTCACAGGGTTTATCTGACTGTGGGTCATGATATACACAGTGTGTCAGTGAGTGTGTTAATATTAATCTGTGTTCTCTGTCAGTGTGTAAATATTACTGAGGACAGGGGGGTGTTTTACACTTCACAGGGTGTATCTGACTGTGGGTCATGATATACACAGTGTGTCAGTGAGTGTGTTAATATTAATCTGTGTTCTCTGTCAGTGTGTTAATATTCCTGAGGACAGTGGGGGTGTTTTACACTTCACAGGGTTTATCTGAATGTGGGTCATGATGTTCACAGTGTGTCAGTGAGTGTGTTAATATTAATCTATGTTCTCTGTCAGTGTGTCAATATTACTGAGGACAGTGGGGGTGTTTTACACTTCACAGGGTTTATCTGGCTGTGGGTCATGATATACACAGTGTGTCAGTGAGTGTGTTAATATTAATCTGTGTTCTCTGTCAGTGTGTTAATATTACTGAGGACAGTGGGGATGTTTTACACTTCACAGGGTGTATCTGCCTGTGGGTCATGATATACACAGTGTGTCAGTGAGTGTGTTAATATTAATCTGTGTTCTCTGTCAGTGTGTTAATATTACTGAGGACAGTGGGGGTGTTTTACACTTCATAGGGTGTATCTGACTGTGGGTCATGATATACACAGTGTGTCAGTGAGTGTGTTAATATTAATCTGTGTTCTCTGTCAGTGTGTTAATATTACTGAGGACAGTGGGGGTGTTTTACACTTCACAGGGTGTATCTGACTGTGGGTCATGATGTAGACAGTGTGTCAGTGAGTGTGTTAATATTAATCTGTGTTCTCTGTCAGTGTGTTAATATTACTGAGGACAGTGGGGGTGTTTTACACTTCATAGGGTGTATCTGACTGTGGGTCATGATATACACAGTGTGTCAGTGAGTGTGTTAATATTAATCTGTGTTCTCTGTCAGTGTGTTAATATTACTGAGGACAGTGGGGGTGTTTTAAACTTCACCGGGTGTATCTGACTGTGGGTCATGATATACACAGTGTATCAGTGAGTGTGTTAATATTAATCTGTGTTCTCTGTCAGTGTGTTAATATTCCTGAGGACAGTGGGGGTGTTTTACACTTCACAGGGTGTATCTGACTGTGGATCATGATATACACAGTGTGTCAGTGAGTGTGTTAATATTAATCTGTGTTCTCTGTCAGTGTGTTAATATTACTGAGGACAGTGGGGGTGTTTTACACTTCACAGGGTGTATCTGACTGTGGATCATGATATACACAGTGTATCAGTGAGTGTGTTAATATTAATCTGTGTTCTCTGTCAGTGTGTTAATATTACTGAGGACAGTGGGGGTGTTTTACACTTCACAGGGTGTATCTGACTGTGGGTCATGATATATATAGTGTGTCAGTGAGTGTGTTAATATTAATCTGTGTTCTCTGTCAGTGCGTTGATATTACTGAAGACAGTGGGGATGTTTTACACTTCACCGGGTGTATCTGACTGTGGGTCATGATATACACAGTGTGTCAGTGAGTGTGTTAATATTAATCTGTGTTCTCTGTCAGTGTGTTAATATTACTGAGGACAGTGGGAATGTTTTACACTTCACAGGGTGTATCTGACTGTGGGTCATGATATACACAGTGTGTCAGTGAGTGTGTTAATATTAATCTGTGTTCTCTGTCAGTGTGTTAATATTCCTGAGGACAGTGGGGGTGTTTTACACTTCACAGGGTGTATCTGACTGTGGGTCATGATATACACAGTGTGTCAGTGAGTGTGTTAATATTAATCTGTGTTCTCTGTCAGTGTGTTAATATTACTGAGGACAGTGGGGGTGTTTTACACTTCACAGGGTGTATCTGACTGTGGGTCATGATATACACAGTGTGTCAGTGAGTGTGTTAATATTAATCTGTGTTCTCTGTCAGTGTGTTAATATTGCTGAGGACAGTGGGGGTGTTTTACACTTCACGGGGTGTATCTGACTGTGGGTCATGATATACACAGTGTGTCAGTCAGTGTGTTAATATTAATCTGTGTTCTCTGTCAGTGTGTTAATATTACTGAGGACAGTGGGGGTGTTTTACACTTCACAGGGTGTATCTGACTGTGGGTCATGATATACACAGTGTGTCAGTGAGTGTGTTAATATTAATCTGTGTTCTCTGTCCGTGTGTTAATATTACTGAGGACAGTGGGGGTGTTTTACACTTCACAGGGTGTATCTGACTGAGGGTCATGATGGACACAGTGTGTCAGAGAGTGTGTCAATATTAATCTGTGTTCTCTGTCAGTGTGTTAATATTCCTGAGGACAGTGGGGGTGTTTTACACTTCACAGGGTTTATCTGACTGTGGGTCATGATGTACACAGTGTGTCAGTGAGTGTGTTAATATTAATCTGTGTTCTCTGTCAGTGTGTTAATATTACTGAGGACAGTGGGGGTGTTTTACACTTCACAGGGTTTATCTGACTGTGGGTCATGATATACACAGTGTGTCAGTGAGTGTGTTAATATTAATCTGTGTTCTCTGTCAGTGTGTAAATATTACTGAGGACAGGGGGGTGTTTTACACTTCACAGGGTGTATCTGACTGTGGGTCATGATATACACAGTGTGTCAGTGAGTGTGTTAATATTAATCTGTGTTCTCTGTCAGTGTGTTAATATTCCTGAGGACAGTGGGGGTGTTTTACACTTCACAGGGTTTATCTGAATGTGGGTCATGATGTTCACAGTGTGTCAGTGAGTGTGTTAATATTAATCTGTGTTCTCTGTCAGTGTGTTAATATTACTGAGGACAGTGGGGGTGTTTTACACTTCACAGGGTTTATCTGACTGTGGGTCATGATATACACAGTGTGTCAGTGAGTGTGTTAATATTAATCTGTGTTCTCTGTCAGTGTGTAAATATTACTGAGGACAGGGGGGTGTTTTACACTTCACAGGGTGTATCTGACTGTGGGTCATGATATACACAGTGTGTCAGTGAGTGTGTTAATATTAATCTGTGTTCTCTGTCAGTGTGTTAATATTCCTGAGGACAGTGGGGGTGTTTTACACTTCACAGGGTTTATCTGAATGTGGGTCATGATGTTCACAGTGTGTCAGTGAGTGTGTTAATATTAATCTATGTTCTCTGTCAGTGTGTCAATATTACTGAGGACAGTGGGGGTGTTTTACACTTCACAGGGTTTATCTGGCTGTGGGTCATGATATACACAGTGTGTCAGTGAGTGTGTTAATATTAATCTGTGTTCTCTGTCAGTGTGTTAATATTACTGAGGACAGTGGGGATGTTTTACACTTCACAGGGTGTATCTGCCTGTGGGTCATGATATACACAGTGTGTCAGTGAGTGTGTTAATATTAATCTGTGTTCTCTGTCAGTGTGTTAATATTACTGAGGACAGTGGGGGTGTTTTACACTTCATAGGGTGTATCTGACTGTGGGTCATGATATACACAGTGTGTCAGTGAGTGTGTTAATATTAATCTGTGTTCTCTGTCAGTGTGTTAATATTACTGAGGACAGTGGGGGTGTTTTACACTTCACAGGGTGTATCTGACTGTGGGTCATGATGTAGACAGTGTGTCAGTGAGTGTGTTAATATTAATCTGTGTTCTCTGTCAGTGTGTTAATATTACTGAGGACAGTGGGGGTGTTTTACACTTCATAGGGTGTATCTGACTGTGGGTCATGATATACACAGTGTGTCAGTGAGTGTGTTAATATTAATCTGTGTTCTCTGTCAGTGTGTTAATATTACTGAGGACAGTGGGGGTGTTTTACACTTCACAGGGTTTATCTGACTGTGGGTCATGATATACACAGTGTGTCATTGAGTGTGTTAATATTAATCTGTGTTCTCTGTCAGTGTGTTAATATTACTGAGGACAGTGGGGGTGTTTTACACTTCACAGGGTGTATCTGACTGTGGGCCATGATATACACAGTGTGTCAGTGAGTCTGTTAATATTAATCTGTGTTCTCTGTCAGTGTGTTTATATTACTGAGGACAGTGGGGGTGTTTTACACTTCACAGGGTGTATCTGACTGTGGGTCATGATGTACACAGTGTGTCAGTGAGTGTGTTAATATTAATCTGTGTTCTCTGTCAGTGTGTTAATATTCCTGAGGACAGTGGGGGTGTTTTACACTTCACAGGGTGTATCTGACTGTGGGTCATGATATACACAGTGTGTCAGTGAGTGTGTTAATATTAATCTGTGTTCTCTGTCAGTGTGTTAATATTCCTGAGGACAGTGGGGGTGTTTTACACTTCACAGGGTGTATCTGACTGTGGGTCATGATATACACAGTGTGTCAGTGAGTGTGTTAATATTAATCTGTGTTCTCTGTCAGTGTGTTAATATTCCTGAGGACAGTGGGGGTGTTTTACACTTCACAGGGTGTATCTGACTCTGGGTCATGATATACACAGTGTGTCAGTGAGTGTGTTAATATTAATCTGTGTTCTCTGTCAGTATGTTAATATTCCTGAGGACAGTGGGATGTTTTACACTTCACAGGGTGTATCTGACTGTGGGTCATGATGTACACAGTGTGTCAGTGAGTGTGTTAATATTAATCTGTGTTCTCTGTCAGTGTGCTAATATTACTCAGGACAGTGGGGGTGTTTTACACTTCACAGGGTGTATCTGACTGTGTGTCATGATATACACAGTGTGTCAGTGAGTGTGTTAATATTAATCTGTGTTCTCTGTCAGTGTGTTAATATTCCTGAGGACAGTGGGGGTGTTTTACACTTCACAGGGTGTATCTGACTGTGGGTCATGATATACACAGTGTGTCAGTGAGTGTGTTAATATTAATCTGTGTTCTCTGTCAGTGTGTTAATATTACTGAGGACAGTGGGGGTGTTTTACACTTCACAGGGTGTATCTGACTGTGGGTCATGATATACACAGTGTGTCAGTGAGTGTGTTAATATTAATCTGTGTTCTCTGTCAGTGTGTTAATATTACTGAGGACAGTGGGGGTGTTTTACACTTCACAGGGTGTATCTGACTGTGGGTCATGATATACACAGTGTGTCAGTGAGAGTGTTAATATTAATCTGTGTTCTCTGTCAGTGTGTTAATATTCCTGAGGACAGTGGGGGTGTTTTACACTTCACAGGATGTATCTGACTGTGGGTCATGATATACACAGTGTGTCAGTGAGTGTGTTAATATTAATCTGTGTTCTCTGTCAGTGTGTTAATATTACTGAGGACAGTGGGGGTGTTTTAAACTTCACAGGGTTTATCTGGCTGTGGGTCATGATATGCACAGTGTGTCAGTGAGTGTGTTAATATTAATCTGTGTTCTCTGTCAGTGTGTTAATATTCCTGAGGACAGTGGGGGTGTTTTACACTTCACAGGGTGTATCTGACTGTGGGTCATGATGTACACAGTGTGTCAGTGAGTGTGTTAATATTAATCTGTGTTCTCTGTCAGTGTGTTAATATTACTGAGGACAGTGGGGGTGTTTTACACTTCACAGGGTGTATCTGACTCTGGGTCATGATATACACAGTGTGTCAGTGAGTGTGTTAATATTAATCTGTGTTCTCTGTCAGTGTGTTAATATTCCTGAGGACAGTGGGGGTGTTTTACACTTCACAGGGTGTATCTGACTATGGGTCATGAAGTACAAAGTGTGTCAGTGAGTGTGTTAATATTAATCTGTGTTCTCTGTCAGTGTGTTAATATTACTCAGGACAGTGGGGGTGTTTTACACTTCACAGGGTGTATCTGACTGTGGATCATGATATACACAGTGTGTCAGTGAGTGTGTTAATATTAATCTGTGTTCTCTGTCAGTGTGTTAATATTACTGAGGACAGTGGGGATGTTTTACACTTCACCGGGTGTATCTGACTGTGGGTCATGATGTACACAGTGTGTCAGTGAGTGTGTTAATATTAATCTGTGTTCTCTGTCAGTGTGTTAATATTCCTGATGACAGTGAGGATGTTTTACACTTCACAGTGTGTATCTGACTCTGGGTCATGATATACACAGTGTGTCAGTGAGTGTGTTAATATTAATCTGTGTTCTCTGTCAGTGTGTTAATATTCCTGAGGACAGTGGGGGTGTTTTACACTTCACAGGGTGTATCTGACTGTGGGTCATAATGTACACAGTGTGTCAGTGAGTGTGTTAATATTAATCTGTGTTCTCTGTCAGTGTGTTAATATTACTGAGGACAGTGGGGGTGTTTTACACTTCACAGTGTTTATCTGACTGTGGGTCATGATGTACACAGTGTGTCAGTGAGTGTGTTAATATTAATCTGTGTTCTCTGTCAGTGTGTTAATATTACTGAGGACAGTGGGGGTGTTTTACACTTCACAGTGTTTATCTGACTGTGGGTCATGATGTACACAGTGTGTCAGTGAGTGTGTTAATATTAATCTGTGTTCTCTGTCAGTGTGTTAATATTACTGAGGACAGTGGGGGTGTTTTACACTTCACCGGGTGTATCTGACTGTGGGTCATGATGTACACAGTGTGTCAGTGAGTGTGTTAATATTAATCTGTGTTCTCTGTCAGTGTGTTAATATTACTGAGGACAGTGAGGATGTTTTACACTTCACAGGGTGTATCTGACTGTGGGTCATGATATACACAGTGTGTCAGTGAGTGTGTTAATATTAATCTGTGTTCTCTGTCAGTGTGTTAATATTACTGAGGACAGTGGGGGTGTTTTACACTTCACAGGGTTTATCTGACTGTGGGTCATGATATACACAGTGTGTCAGTGAGTGTTTTAATATTAATCTGTGTTCTCTGTCAGTGTGTTAATATTCCTGAGGACAGTGGGGGTGTTTTACACTTCACAGGGTTTATCTGACTGTGGGTCATGATATACACAGTGTGTCAGTGTGTGTGTTAATATTAATCTGTGTTCTCTATCAGTGTGTTAATATTACTGAGGACAGTGGGGGTGTTTTACACTTCACAGGGTGTATCTGACTGTGGGTCATGATGTACACAGTGTGTCAGTGAGTGTGTTAATATTAATCTGTGTTCTCTGTCAGTGTGTTAATATTACTGAGGACAGTGGGGGTGTTTTACACTTCACAGGGTGTATCTGACTGTGGGTCATGATATACACAGTGTGTCAGTGAGTGTGTTAATATTAATCTGTGTTCTCTGTCAGTGTGTTAATATTACTGAGGACAGTGGGGGTGTTTTACACTTCACAGGATGTATCTGACTGTGGGTCATGATGTACACAGTGTGTCAGTGAGTGTGTTAATATTAATCTGTGTTCTCTGTCAGTGTGTTAATATTACTGAGGACAGTGGGGGTGTTTTACACTTCACAGGATGTATCTGAATGTGGGTCATGATATACACAGTGTGTCAGTGAGTGTGTTAATATTAATCTGTGTTCTCTGTCAGTGTGTTAATATTCCTGAGGACAGTGGGGGTGTTTTACACTTCACAGGGTTTATCTGACTGTGGGTCATGATATACACAGTGTGTCAGTGTGTCTGTTAATATTAATCTGTGTTCTCTGTCAGTGTGTTAATATTACTGAGGACAGTGGGGGTGTTTTACACTTCACAGGGTGTATCTGACTGTGGGTCATGATGTACACAGTGTGTCAGTGAGTGTGTTAATATTAATCTGTGTTCTCTGTCAGTGTGTTAATATTACTGAGGACAGTGGGGGTGTTTTACACTTCACAGGGTGTATCTGACTGTGGGTCATGATATACACAGTGTGTCAGTGAGTGTGTTAATATTAATCTGTGTTCTCTGTCAGTGTGTTAATATTACTGAGGACAGTGGGGGTGTTTTACACTTCACAGGGTGTATCTGACTGTGGGTCATGATATCCACAGTGTGTCAGTGAGTGTGTTAATATTAATCTGTGTTCTCTGTCAGTGTGTTAATATTACTGAGGACAGTGGGGGTGTTTTACACTTCACAGGGTGTATCTGACTGTGGGTCATGATGTACACAGTGTGTCAGTGAGTGTGTTAATATTAATCTGTGTTCTCTGTCAGTGTGTTAATATTGCTGAGGACAGTGGGGGTGTTTTACACTTCACAGGGTTTATCTGACTGTGAGTCATGATATACACAGTGTGTCAGTGAGTGTGTTAATATTAATCTGTGTTCTCTGTCAGTGTGTTAATATTACTGAGGACAGTGGGGGTGTTTTACACTTCACAGGGTGTATCTGACTGTGGGTCATGATGTACAAAGTGTGTCAGTGAGTGTGTTAATATTAATCTGTGTTCTCTGTCAGTGTGTTAATATTACTGAGGACAGTGGGGGTGTTTTACACTTCACAGGGTGTATCTGACTGTGGGTCATGATATACACAGTGTGTCAGTGAGTGTGTTAATATTAATCTGTGTTCTCTGTCAGTGTGTTAATATTACTGAGGACAGTGGGGGTGTTTTACACTTCACAGGGTGTATCTGACTGTGGGTCATGATATACACAGTGTGTCAGTGAGTGTGTTAATATTAATCTGTGTTCTCTGTCAGTGTGTTAATATTCCTGAGGACAGTGGGGGTGTTTTACACTTCACAGGGTGTATCTGGCTGTGGGTCATGATGTACACAGTGTGTCAGTGAGTGTGTTAATATTAATCTGTGTTCTCTGTCAGTGTGTTAATATTACTGAGGACAGTGGGGGTGTTTTACACTTCACAGGGTTTATCTGACTGTGGGTCATGATATACACAGTGTGTCAGTGAGTGTGTTAATATTAATCTGTGTTCTCTGTCAGTGTGTTAATATTACTGAGGACAGTGGGGGTGTTTTACACTTCACAGGGTGTATCTGACTGTGGATCATGATATACACAGTGTATCAGTGAGTGTGTTAATATTAATCTGTGTTCTCTGTCAGTGTGTTAATATTACTGAGGACAGTGGGGGTGTTTTACACTTCACAGGGTGTATCTGACTGTGGGTCATGATATATATAGTGTGTCAGTGAGTGTGTTAATATTAATCTGTGTTCTCTGTCAGTGTGTTAATATTACTGAGGACAGTGGGGATGTTTTACACTTCACCGGGTGTATCTGACTGTGGGTCATGATATACACAGTGTGTCAGTGAGTGTGTTAATATTAATCTGTGTTCTCTGTCAGTGTGTTAATATTACTGAGGACAGTGGGAATGTTTTACACTTCACAGGGTGTATCTGACTGTGGGTCATGATATACACAGTGTGTCAGTGAGTGTGTTAATATTAATCTGTGTTCTCTGTCAGTGTGTTAATATTCCTGAGGACAGTGGGGGTGTTTTACACTTCACAGGGTGTATCTGACTGTGGGTCATGATATACACAGTGTGTCAGTGAGTGTGTTAATATTAATCTGTGTTCTCTGTCAGTGTGTTAATATTACTGAGGACAGTGGGGGTGTTTTACACTTCACAGGGTGTATCTGATGTGGGTCATGATATACACAGTGTGTCAGTGAGTGTGTTAATATTAATCTGTGTTCTCTGTCAGTGTGTTAATATTGCTGAGGACAGTGGGGGTGTTTTACACTTCACGGGGTGTATCTGACTGTGGGTCATGATATACACAGTGTGTCAGTGAGTGTGTTAATATTAATCTGTGTTCTCTGTCAGTGTGTTAATATTACTGAGGACAGTGGGGGTGTTTTACACTTCACAGGGTGTATCTGACTGTGGGTCATGATATACACAGTGTGTCAGTGAGTGTGTTAATATTAATCTGTGTTCTCTGTCAGTGTGTTAATATTACTGAGGACAGTGGGGGTGTTTTACACTTCACAGGGTGTATCTGACTGTGGGTCATGATGTACACAGTGTGTCAGAGAGTTTGTCAATATTAATCTGTGTTCTCTGTCAGTGTGTTAATATTCCTGAGGACAGTGGGGGTGTTTTACACTTCACAGGGTGTATCTGAATGTGGGTCATGATGTACACAGTGTGTCAGTGAGAGTGTTAATATTATTCTGTGTTCTCTGTCAGTGTGTTAATATTCCTGAGGACAGTGGGGGTGTTTTACACTTCACAGGGTTTATTTGGCTGTGGGTCATGATATGCACAGTGTGTCAGTGAGTGTGTTAATATTAATCTGTGTTCTCTGTCAGTGTGTTAATATTCCTGAGGACAGTGGGGGTGTTTTACACTTCACAGGGTGTATCTGACTGTGGGTCATGATATACACAGTGTGTCAGTGAGTGTGTTAATATTAATCTGTGTTCTCTGTCAGTGTGTTAATATTACTGAGGACAGTGGGGGTGTTTTACACTTCACAGGGTGTATCTGACTGTGAGTCATGATATACACAGTGTGTCAGTGAGAGTGTTAATATTAATCTGTGTTCTCTGTCAGTGTGTTAATATTCCTGAGGACAGTGGGGGTGTTTTACACTTCACCGGGTGTATCTGACTGTGGGTCATGATGTACACAGTGTGTCAGTGAGTGTGTTAATATTAATCTGTGTTCTCTGTCAGTGTGTTAATATTACTGAGGACAGTGGGGGTGTTTTACACTTCACAGGGTGTATCTGACTCTGGGTCATGATATACACAGTGTGTCAGTGAGTGTGTTAATATTAATCTGTGTTCTCTGTCAGTGTGCTAATATTACTGAGGACAGTGGGCGTGTTTTACACTTCACAGGGTGTATCTGACTGTGGGTCATGATGTACACAGTGTGTCAGTGAGTGTGTTAATATTAATCTGTGTTCTCTGTCAGTGTGATAATATTACTGAGGACAGTGGGGGCGTTTTACACTTCACAGGGTGTAACTGACTGTGGGTCATGATGTACAAAGTGTGTCAGTGAGTGTGTTAATATTAATCTGTGTTCTCTGTCAGTGTGTTAATATTACTCAGGACAGTGGGGGTGTTTTACACTTCACAGGGTGTATCTGACTGTGAGTCATGATATACACAGTGTGTCAGTGAGTGTGTTAATATTAATCTGTGTTCTCTGTCAGTGTGTTAATATTCCTGAGGACAGTGGGGGTGTTTTACACTTCACAGGGTGTATCTGACTGTGGATCATGATATACACAGTGTGTCAGTGAGTGTGTTAATATTAATCTGTGTTCTCTGTCAGTGTGTTAATATTACTGAGGACAGTGGGGATGTTTTACACTTCACCGGGTGTATCTGACTGTGGGTCATGATGTACACAGTGTGTCAGTGAGTGTGTTAATATTAATCTGTGTTCTCTGTCAGTGTGTTAATATTCCTGAGGACAGTGGGGGTGTTTTACACTTCACAGGGTGTATCTGACTCTGGGTCATGATATACACAGTGTGTCAGTGAGTGTGTTAATATTAATCTGTGTTCTCTGTCAGTGTGTTAATATTCCTGAGGACAGTGGGGGTGTTTTACACTTCACAGGGTGTATCTGACTGTGGGTCATGATGTACACAGTGTGTCAGTGAGTGTGTTAATATTAATCTGTGTTCTCTGTCAGTGTGTTAATATTACTGAGGACAGTGGGGGTGTTTTACACTTCACAGTGTTTATCTGACTGTGGGTCATGATATACACAGTGTGTCAGTGAGTGTGTTAATATTAATCTGTGTTCTCTGTCAGTGTGTTAATATTACTGAGGACAGTGGGGATGTTTTACACTTCACCGGGTGTATCTGACTGTGGGTCATGATATACACAGTGTGTCAGTGAGTGTGTTAATATTAATCTGTGTTCTCTGTCAGTGTGTTAATATTACTGAGGACAGTGGGAATGTTTTACACTTCACAGGGTGTATCTGACTGTGGGTCATGATATACACAGTGTGTCAGTGAGTGTGTTAATATTAATCTGTGTTCTCTGTCAGTGTGTTAATATTACTGAGGACAGTGGGGGTGTTTTACACTTCACAGGGTGTATCTGACTGTGGGTCATGATATACACAGTGTGTCAGTGAGTGTGTTAATATTAATCTGTGTTCTCTGTCAGTGTGTTAATATTCCTGAGGACAGTGGGGGTGTTTTACACTTCACAGGGTGTATCTGACTATGGGTCATGATGTACAAAGTGTGTCAGTGAGTGTGTTAATATTAATCTGTGTTCTCTGTCAGTGTGTTAATATTACTCAGGACAGTGGGGGTGTTTTACACTTCACAGGGTGTATCTGACTGTGGATCATGATATACACAGTGTGTCAGTGAGTGTGTTAATATTAATCTGTGTTCTCTGTCAGTGTGTTAATATTACTGAGGACAGTGGGGATGTTTTACACTTCACCGGGTGTATCTGACTGTGGGTCATGATGTACACAGTGTGTCAGTGAGTGTGTTAATATTAATCTGTGTTCTCTGTCAGTGTGTTAATATTCCTGATGACAGTGAGGATGTTTTACACTTCACAGGGTGTATCTGACTCTGGGTCATGATATACACAGTGTGTCAGTGAGTGTGTTAATATTAATCTGTGTTCTCTGTCAGTGTGTTAATATTCCTGAGGACAGTGGGGGTGTTTTACACTTCACAGGGTGTATCTGACTGTGGGTCATAATGTACACAGTGTGTCAGTGAGTGTGTTAATATTAATCTGTGTTCTCTGTCAGTGTGTTAATATTACTGAGGACAGTGGGGGTGTTTTACACTTCACAGTGTTTATCTGACTGTGGGTCATGATGTACACAGTGTGTCAGTGAGTGTGTTAATATTAATCTGTGTTCTCTGTCAGTGTGTTAATATTACTGAGGACAGTGGGGGTGTTTTACACTTCACAGTGTTTATCTGACTGTGGGTCATGATGTACACAGTGTGTCAGTGAGTGTGTTAATATTAATCTGTGTTCTCTGTCAGTGTGTTAATATTACTGAGGACAGTGGGGGTGTTTTACACTTCACCGGGTGTATCTGACTGTGGGTCATGATGTACACAGTGTGTCAGTGAGTGTGTTAATATTAATCTGTGTTCTCTGTCAGTGTGTTAATATTACTAAGGACAGTGGGGGTGTTTTACACTTCACAGGGTTTATCTGACTGTGGGTCATGATATACACAGTGTGTCAGTGAGTGTTTTAATATTAATCTGTGTTCTCTGTCAGTGTGTTAATATTACTGAGGACAGTGGGGGTGTTTTACACTTCACAGGGTTTATCTGACTGTGGGTCATGATATACACAGTGTGTCAGTGTGTGTGTTAATATTAATCTGTGTTCTCTGTCAGTGTGTTAATATTACTGAGGACAGTGGGGGTGTTTTACACTTCACAGGGTGTATCTGACTGTGGGTCATGATGTACACAGTGTGTCAGTGAGTGTGTTAATATTAATCTGTGTTCTCTGTCAGTGTGTTAATATTACTGAGGACAGTGGGGGTGTTTTACACTTCACAGGGTGTATCTGACTGTGGGTCATGATATACACAGTGTGTCAGTGAGTGTGTTAATATTAATCTGTGTTCTCTGTCAGTGTGTTAATATTACTGAGGACAGTGGGGGTGTTTTACACTTCACAGGATGTATCTGACTGTGGGTCATGATATACACAGTGTGTCATTGAGTGTGTTAATATTAATCTGTGTTCTCTGTCAGTGTGTTAATATTACTGAGGACAGTGGGGGTGTTTTACACTTCACAGGATGTATCTGAATGTGGGTCATGATATACACAGTGTGTCAGTGAGTGTGTTAATATTAATCTGTGTTCTCTGTCAGTGTGTTAATATTCCTGAGGACAGTGGGGGTATTTTACACTTCACAGGGTTTATCTGACTGTGGGTCATGATATACACAGTGTGTCAGTGTGTCTGTTAATATTAATCTGTGTTCTCTGTCAGTGTGTTAATATTACTGAGGACAGTGGGGGTGTTTTACACTTCACAGGGTGTATCTGACTGTGGGTCATGATGTACACAGTGTGTCAGTGAGTGTGTTAATATTAATCTGTGTTCTCTGTCAGTGTGTTAATATTACTGAGGACAGTGGGGGTGTTTTACACTTCACAGGGTGTATCTGACTGTGGGTCATGATATACACAGTGTGTCAGTGAGTGTGTTAATATTAATCTGTGTTCTCTGTCAGTGTGTTAATATTACTGAGGACAGTGGGGGTGTTTTACACTTCACAGGATGTATCTGACTGTGGGTCATGGTATACACAGTGTGTCAGTGAGTGTGTTAATATTAATCTGTGTTCTCTGTCAGTGTGTTAATATTACTGAGGACAGTGGGGGTGTTTTACACTTCACAGGGTGTATCTGACTGTGGGTCATGATATACACAGTGTGTCAGTGAGTGTGTTAATATTAATCTGTGTTCTCTGTCAGTGTGTTAATATTACTGAGGACAGTGGGGGTGTTTTACACTTCACAGGGTGTATCTGACTGTGGGTCATGATGTACACAGTGTGTCAGTGAGTGTGTTAATATTAATCTGTGTTCTCTGTCAGTGTGTTAATACTACTGAGGACAGTGGGGGTGTTTTACTCTTCACAGTGTTTATCTGACTGTGGGTCATGATATCCACAGTGTGTCAGTGAGTGTGTTAATATTAATCTGTGTTCTCTGTCAGTGTGTTAATATTACTGAGGACAGTGGGGGTGTTTTACACTTCACAGGGTGTATCTGACTGTGGGTCATGATATACACAGTGTGTCAGTGAGTGTGTTAATATTAATCTGTGTTCTCTGTCAGTGTGTTAATATTGCTGAGGACAGTGGGGGTGTTTTACACTTCACAGGGTTTATCTGACTGTGAGTCATGATATACACAGTGTGTCAGTGAGTGTGTTAATATTAATCTGTGTTCTCTGTCAGTGTGTTAATATTACTGAGGACAGTGGGGGTGTTTTACACTTCACAGGGTGTATCTGACTGTGGGTCATGATGTACACAGTGTGTCAGTGAGTGTGTTAATATTAATCTGTGTTCTCTGTCAGTGTGTTAATATTACTGAGGACAGTGGGGGTGTTTTACACTTCACAGGGTTTATCTGACTGTGGGTCATGATATACACAGTGTGTCAGTGAGTGTGTTAATATTAATCTGTGTTCTCTGTCAGTGTGTTAATATTACTGAGGACAGTGGGGGTGTTTTACACTTCACAGGGTGTATCTGACTGTGGATCATGATATACACAGTGTATCAGTGAGTGTGTTAATATTAATCTGTGTTCTCTGTCAGTGTGTTAATATTACTGAGGACAGTGGGGGTGTTTTACACTTCACAGGGTGTATCTGACTGTGGGTCATGATATATATAGTGTGTCAGTGAGTGTGTTAATATTAATCTGTGTTCTCTGTCAGTGTGTTAATATTACTGAGGACAGTGGGGATGTTTTACACTTCACCGGGTGTATCTGACTGTGGGTCATGATATACACAGTGTGTCAGTGAGTGTGTTAATATTAATCTGTGTTCTCTGTAAGTGTGTTAATATTACTGAGGACAGTGGGAATGTTTTACACTTCACAGGGTGTATCTGACTGTGGGTCATGATATACACAGTGTGTCAGTGAGTGTGTTAATATTAATCTGTGTTCTCTGTCAGTGTGTTAATATTCCTGAGGACAGTGGGGGTGTTTTACACTTCACAGGGTGTATCTGACTGTGGGTCATGATATACACAGTGTGTCAGTGATTGTGTTAATATTAATCTGTGTTCTCTGTCAGTGTGTTAATATTACTGAGGACAGTGGGGGTGTTTTACACTTCACAGGGTGTATCTGACTGTGGGTCATGATATACACAGTGTGTCAGTGAGTGTGTTAATATTAATCTGTGTTCTCTGTCAGTGTGTTAATATTGCTGAGGACAGTGGGGGTGTTTTACACTTCACGGGGTGTATCTGACTGTGGGTCATGATATACACAGTGTGTCAGTGAGTGTGTTAATATTAATCTGTGTTCTCTGTCAGTGTGTTAATATTACTGAGGACAGTGGGGGTGTTTTACACTTCACAGGGTGTATCTGACTGTGGGTCATGATATACACAGTGTGTCAGTGAGTGTGTTAATATTAATCTGTGTTCTCTGTCAGTGTGCTAATATTACTGAGGACAGTGGGGGTGTTTTACACTTCACAGGGTGTATCTGACTGTGGGTCATGATGTACACAGTGTGTCAGAGAGTGTGTCAATATTAATCTGTGTTCTCTGTCAGTGTGTTAATATTCCTGAGGACAGTGGGGGTGTTTTACACTTCACAGGGTGTATCTGACTGTGGGTCATGATATACACAGTGTGTCAGTGAGAGTGTTAATATTAATCTGTGTTCTCTGTCAGTGTGTTAATATTCCTGAGGACTGTGGGGGTGTTTTACACTTCACAGGGTGTATCTGACTGTGGGTCATGATGTACACAGTGTGTCAGTGAGTGTGTTAATATTAATCTGTGTTCTCTGTCAGTGTGTTAATATTACTGAGGACAGTGGGGGTGTTTTACACTTCACAGGGTGTATCTGACTGTGGGTCATGATATACACAGTGTGTCAGTGAGTGTGTTAATATTAATCTGTGTTCTCTGTCAGTGTGTTAATATTACTGAGGACAGTGGGGGTGTTTTACACTTCACAGGGTGTATCTGACTGTGGGTCATGATATACACAGTGTGTCAGTGAGTGTGTTAATATTAATCTGTGTTCTCTGTCAGTGTGTTAATATGCCTGAGGACAGTGGGGGTGTTTTACACTTCACAGGGTGTATCTGGCTGTGGGTCATGATGTACACAGTGTGTCAGTGAGTGTGTTAATATTAATCTGTGTTCTCTGTCAGTGTGTTAATATTACTGAGGACAGTGGGGGTGTTTTACACTTCACAGGGTTTATCTGACTGTGGGTCATGATATACACAGTGTGTCAGTGAGTGTGTTAATATTAATCTGTGTTCTCTGTCAGTGTGTTAATATTACTGAGGACAGTGGGGGTGTTTTACACTTCACAGGGTGTATCTGACTGTGGATCATGATATACACAGTGTATCAGTGAGTGTGTTAATATTAATCTGTGTTCTCTGTCAGTGTGTTAATATTACTGAGGACAGTGGGGGTGTTTTACACTTCACAGGGTGTATCTGACTGTGGGTCATGATATATATAGTGTGTCAGTGAGTGTGTCAATATTAATCTGTGTTCTCTGTCAGTGTGTTAATATTACTGAGGACAGTGGGGATGTTTTACACTTCACCGGGTGTATCTGACTGTGGGTCATGATATACACAGTGTGTCAGTGAGTGTGTTAATATTAATCTGTGTTCTCTGTAAGTGTGTTAATATTACTGAGGACAGTGGGAATGTTTTACACTTCACAGGGTGTATCTGACTGTGGGTCATGATATACACAGTGTGTCAGTGAGTGTGTTAATATTAATCTGTGTTCTCTGTCAGTGTGTTAATATTCCTGAGGACAGTGGGGGTGTTTTACACTTCACAGGGTGTATCTGACTGTGGGTCATGATATACACAGTGTGTCAGTGAGTGTGTTAATATTAATCTGTGTTCTCTGTCAGTGTGTTAATATTACTGAGGACAGTGGGGGTGTTTTACACTTCACAGGGTGTATCTGACTGTGGGTCATGATATACACAGTGTGTCAGTGAGTGTGTTAATATTAATCTGTGTTCTCTGTCAGTGTGTTAATATTGCTGAGCACAGTGGGGGTGTTTTACACTTCACGGGGTGTATCTGACTGTGGGTCATGATATACACAGTGTGTCAGTGAGTGTGTTAATATTAATCTGTGTTCTCTGTCAGTGTGTTAATATTACTGAGGACAGTGGGGGTGTTTTACACTTCACAGGGTGTATCTGACTGTGGGTCATGATATACACAGTGTGTCAGTGAGTGTGTTAATATTAATCTGTGTTCTCTGTCAGTGTGTTAATATTACTGAGGACAGTGGGGGTGTTTTACACTTCACAGGGTGTATCTGACTGTGGGTCATGATGTACACAGTGTGTCAGAGAGTGTGTCAATATTAATCTGTGTTCTCTGTCAGTGTGTTAATATTCCTGAGGACAGTGGGGGTGTTTTACACTTCACAGGGTGTATCTGACTGTGGGTCATGATGTACACAGTGTGTCAGTGAGAGTGTTAATATTATTCTGTGTTCTCTGTCAGTGTGTTAATATTCCTGAGGACAGTGGGGGTGTTTTACACTTCACAGGGTGTATCTGACTGTGGGTCATGATATACACAGTGTGTCAGAGAGAGTGTTAATATTAATCTGTGTTCTCTGTCAGTGTGTTAATATTCCTGAGGACAGTGGGGGTGTTTTACACTTCACAGGGTTTATTTGGCTATGGGTCATGATATGCACAGTGTGTCAGTGAGTGTGTTAATATTAATCTGTGTTCTCTGTCAGTGTGTTAATATTCCTGAGGACAGTGGGGGTGTTTTACACTTCACAGGGTGTATCTGACTGTGGGTCATGATATACACAGTGTGTCAGTGAGTGTGTTAATATTAATCTGTGTTCTCTGTCAGTGTGTTAATATTCCTGAGGACAGTGGGGGTGTTTTACACTTCACAGGGTGTATCTGACTGTGGGTCATGATATACACAGTTTGTCAGTGAGTGTGTTAATATTAATCTGTGTTCTCTGTCAGTGTGATAATATTACTGAGGACAGTGGGGGCGTTTTACACTTCACAGGGTGTATCTGACTGTGGGTCATGATATACACAGTGTGTCAGTGAGAGTGTTAATATTAATCTGTGTTCTCTGTCAGTGTGTTAATATTCCTGAGGACTGTGGGGGTGTTTTACACTTCACAGGGTGTATCTGACTGTGGGTCATGATGTACACAGTGTGTCAGTGAGTGTGTTAATATTAATCTGTGTTCTCTGTCAGTGTGTTAATATTACTGAGGACAGTGGGGGTGTTTTACACTTCACAGGGTGTATCTGACTGTGGGTCATGATATACACAGTGTGTCAGTGAGTGTGTTAATATTAATCTGTGTTCTCTGTCAGTGTGTTAATATTACTGAGGACAGTGGGGGTGTTTTACACTTCACAGGGTGTATCTGACTGTGGGTCATGATATACACAGTGTGTCAGTGAGTGTGTTAATATTAATCTGTGTTCTCTGTCAGTGTGTTAATATTCCTGAGGACAGTGGGGGTGTTTTACACTTCACAGGGTGTATCTGGCTGTGGGTCATGATGTACACAGTGTGTCAGTGAGTGTGTTAATATTAATCTGTGTTCTCTGTCAGTGTGTTAATATTACTGAGGACAGTGGGGGTGTTTTACACTTCACAGGGTTTATCTGACTGTGGGTCATGATATACACAGTGTGTCAGTGAGTGTGTTAATATTAATCTGTGTTCTCTGTCAGTGTGTTAATATTACTGAGGACAGTGGGGGTGTTTTACACTTCACAGGGTGTATCTGACTGTGGATCATGATATACACAGTGTATCAGTGAGTGTGTTAATATTAATCTGTGTTCTCTGTCAGTGTGTTAATATTACTGAGGACAGTGGGGGTGTTTTACACTTCACAGGGTGTATCTGACTGTGGGTCATGATATATATAGTGTGTCAGTGAGTGTGTTAATATTAATCTGTGTTCTCTGTCAGTGTGTTAATATTACTGAGGACAGTGGGGATGTTTTACACTTCACCGGGTGTATCTGACTGTGGGTCATGATATACACAGTGTGTCAGTGAGTGTGTTAATATTAATCTGTGTTCTCTGTAAGTGTGTTAATATTACTGAGGACAGTGGGAATGTTTTACACTTCACAGGGTGTATCTGACTGTGGGTCATGATATACACAGTGTGTCAGTGAGTGTGTTAATATTAATCTGTGTTCTCTGTCAGTGTGTTAATATTCCTGAGGACAGTGGGGGTGTTTTACACTTCACAGGGTGTATCTGACTGTGGGTCATGATATACACAGTGTGTCAGTGAGTGTGTTAATATTAATCTGTGTTCTCTGTCAGTGTGTTAATATTACTGAGGACAGTGGGGGTGTTTTACACTTCACAGGGTGTATCTGACTGTGGGTCATGATATACACAGTGTGTCAGTGAGTGTGTTAATATTAATCTGTGTTCTCTGTCAGTGTGTTAATATTGCTGAGCACAGTGGGGGTGTTTTACACTTCACGGGGTGTATCTGACTGTGGGTCATGATATACACAGTGTGTCAGTGAGTGTGTTAATATTAATCTGTGTTCTCTGTCAGTGTGTTAATATTACTGAGGACAGTGGGGGTGTTTTACACTTCACAGGGTGTATCTGACTGTGGGTCATGATATACACAGTGTGTCAGTGAGTGTGTTAATATTAATCTGTGTTCTCTGTCAGTGTGTTAATATTACTGAGGACAGTGGGGGTGTTTTACACTTCACAGGGTGTATCTGACTGTGGGTCATGATGTACACAGTGTGTCAGAGAGTGTGTCAATATTAATCTGTGTTCTCTGTCAGTGTGTTAATATTCCTGAGGACAGTGGGGGTGTTTTACACTTCACAGGGTGTATCTGACTGTGGGTCATGATGTACACAGTGTGTCAGTGAGAGTGTTAATATTATTCTGTGTTCTCTGTCAGTGTGTTAATATTCCTGAGGACAGTGGGGGTGTTTTACACTTCACAGGGTGTATCTGAATGTGGGTCATGATATACACAGTGTGTCAGTGAGAGTGTTAATATTAATCTGTGTTCTCTGTCAGTGTGTTAATATTCCTGAGGACAGTGGGGGTGTTTTACACTTCACAGGGTTTATTTGGCTATGGGTCATGATATGCACAGTGTGTCAGTGAGTGTGTTAATATTACTGTGTGTTCTCTGTCAGTGTGTTAATATTACTGAGGACAGTGGGGGTGTTTTACACTTCACAGGGTGCATCTGACTGTGGGTCATGATATACACAGTGTGTCAGTGAGTGTGTTAATATTAATCTGTGTTCTCTGTCAGTGTGTTAATATTCCTGAGGACAGTGGGGGTGTTTTACACTTCACAGGGTGTATCTGACTGTGGGTCATGATATACACAGTTTGTCAGTGAGTGTGTTAATATTAATCTGTGTTCTCTGTCAGTGTGTTAATATTACTGAGGACAGTGGGGGTGTTTTACACTTCACAGGGTGTATCTGACTGTGAGTCATGATATACACAGTGTGTCAGTGAGAGTGTTAATATTAATCTGTGTTCTCTGTCAGTGTGTTAATATTCCTGAGGACAGTGGGGGTGTTTTACACTTCACCGGGTGTATCTGACTGTGGGTCATGATGTACACAGTGTGTCAGTGAGTGTGTTAATATTAATCTGTGTTCTCTGTCAGTGTGTTAATATTACTGAGGACAGTGGGGGTGTTTTACACTTCACAGGGTGTATCTGACTCTGGGTCATGATATACACAGTGTGTCAGTGAGTGTGTTAATATTAATCTGTGTTCTCTGTCAGTGTGCTAATATTACTGAGGACAGTGGGGGTGTTTTACACTTCACAGGGTGTATCTGACTGTGGGTCATGATGTACACAGTGTGTCAGTGAGTGTGTTAATATTAATCTGTGTTCTCTGTCAGTGTGATAATATTACTGAGGACAGTGGGGGCGTTTTACACTTCACAGGGTGTAACTGACTGTGGGTCATGATGTACAAAGTGCGTCAGTGAGTGTGTTAATATTAATCTGTGTTCTCTGTCAGTGTGTTAATATTACTCAGGACAGTGGGGGTGTTTTACACTTCACAGGGTGTATCTGACTGTGAGTCATGATATACACAGTGTGTCAGTGAGTGTGTTAATATTAATCTGTGTTCTCTGTCAGTGTGTTAATATTCCTGAGGACAGTGGGGGTGTTTTACACTTCACAGGGTGTATCTGACTGTGGATCATGATATACACAGTGTGTCAGTGAGTGTGTTAATATTAATCTGTGTTCTCTGTCAGTGTGTTAATATTACTGAGGACAGTGGGGATGTTTTACACTTCACCGGGTGTATCTGACTGTGGGTCATGATGTACACAGTGTGTCAGTGAGTGTGTTAATATTAATCTGTGTTCTCTGTCATTGTGTTAATATTCCTGAGGACAGTGGGGGTGTTTTACACTTCACAGGGTGTATCTGACTCTGGGTCATGATATACACAGTGTGTCAGTGAGTGTGTTAATATTAATCTGTGTTCTCTGTCAGTGTGTTAATATTCCTGAGGACAGTGGGGGTGTTTTACACTTCACAGGGTGTATCTGACTGTGGGTCATGATGTACACAGTGTGTCAGTGAGTGTGTTAATATTAATCTGTGTTCTCTGTCAGTGTGTTAATATTACTGAGGACAGTGGGGGTGTTTTACACTTCACAGTGTTTATCTGACTGTGGGTCATGATATACACAGTGTGTCAGTGAGTGTGTTAATATTAATCTGTGTTCTCTGTCAGTGTGTTAATATTCCTGAGGACAGTGGGGGTGTTTTACACTTCACAGGGTTTATCTGACTGTGGGTCATGATGTACACAGTGTGTCAGTGAGTGTGTTAATATTAATCTGTGTTCACTGTCAGTGTGTTAATATTCCTCAGGACAGTGGGGGTGTTTTACACTTCACAGGGTGTATCTGACTGTGGGTCATGATATACACAGTGTGTCAGTGAGTGTGTTAATATTAATCTGTGTTCTCTGTCAGGTGTTAATATTGCTGAGGACAGTGGGGGTGTTTTACACTTCACAGGGTGTATCTGACTGTGGGTCATGATGTACACAGTGTGTCAGTGAGTGTGTTAATATTAATCTGTGTTCTCTGTCACTGTGTTAATATTCCTGTGGACAGTGGGGATGTTTTACACTTCACAGGGTGTATCTGACTGTGGGTCATGATATACACAGTGTGTCAGTGAGTGTGTTAATATTAATCTGTGTTCTCTGTCAGTGTGTTAATAATCCTGAGGACAGTGGGGTTTGTTTTACACATCACAGGGTGTATCTGACTGTGGGTCATGATATACACAGTGTGTCAGTGAGTGTGTTAATATTAATCTGTGTTCTCTGTCAGTGTGTTAATATTACTGAGGACAGTGGGGGTGTTTTACACTTCACAGGGTGTATCTGACTGTGGGTCATGATATACACAGTGTGTCAGTGAGTGTGTTAATATTAATCTGTGTTCTCTGTCAGTGTGTTAATATTACTGAGGACAGTGGGGGTGTTTTACACTTCACAGGGTTTATCTGACTCTGGGTCATGATATACACAGTGTGTCAGTGAGTGTGTTAATATTAATCTGTGTTCTCTGTCAGTGTGTTAATATTACTGAGGACAGTGGGGGTGTTTTACACTTCACAGGGTTTATCTGGCTGTGGGTCATGATATACACAGTGTGTCAGTGAGTGTGTTAATATTAATCTGTGATCTCTGTCAGTGTTCTAATATTACTGAGGACAGTGGGGGTGTTTTACACTTCACAGGGTGTATCTGACTGTGGGTCATGATATACACAGTGTGTCAGTGAGTGTGTTAATATTAATCTGTGTTCTCTGTCAGTGTGTTAATATTCCTGAGGACAGTGGGGGTGTTTTACACTTCACAGGGTGTATCTGACTGTGGGTCATGATATACACAGTGTGTCAGTGAGTGTGTTAATATTAATCTGTGTTCTCTGTCAGTGTGTTAATATTACTGAGGACAGTGGGGGTGTTTTACACTTCACAGGGTGTATCTGACTGTGGGTCATGATATACACAGTGTGTCAGTGAGTGTGTTAATATTAATCTGTGTTCTCTGTCAGTGTGTTAATATTGCTGAGCACAGTGGGGGTGTTTTACACTTCACGGGGTGTATCTGACTGTGGGTCATGATATACACAGTGTGTCAGTGAGTGTGTTAATATTAATCTGTGTTCTCTGTCAGTGTGTTAATATTACTGAGGACAGTGGGGGTGTTTTACACTTCACAGGGTGTATCTGACTGTGGGTCATGATATACACAGTGTGTCAGTGAGTGTGTTAATATTAATCTGTGTTCTCTGTCAGTGTGTTAATATTACTGAGGACAGTGGGGGTGTTTTACACTTCACAGGGTGTATCTGACTGTGGGTCATGATGTACACAGTGTGTCAGAGAGTGTGTCAATATTAATCTGTGTTCTCTGTCAGTGTGTTAATATTCCTGAGGACAGTGGGGGTGTTTTACACTTCACAGGGTGTATCTGACTGTGGGTCATGATGTACACAGTGTGTCAGTGAGAGTGTTAATATTATTCTGTGTTCTCTGTCAGTGTGTTAATATTCCTGAGGACAGTGGGGGTGTTTTACACTTCACAGGGTGTATCTGAATGTGGGTCATGATATACACAGTGTGTCAGTGAGAGTGTTAATATTAATCTGTGTTCTCTGTCAGTGTGTTAATATTCCTGAGGACAGTGGGGGTGTTTTACACTTCACAGGGTTTATTTGGCTATGGGTCATGATATGCACAGTGTGTCAGTGAGTGTGTTAATATTACTGTGTGTTCTCTGTCAGTGTGTTAATATTACTGAGGACAGTGGGGGTGTTTTACACTTCACAGGGTGCATCTGACTGTGGGTCATGATATACACAGTGTGTCAGTGAGTGTGTTAATATTAATCTGTGTTCTCTGTCAGTGTGTTAATATTCCTGAGGACAGTGGGGGTGTTTTACACTTCACAGGGTGTATCTGACTGTGGGTCATGATATACACAGTTTGTCAGTGAGTGTGTTAATATTAATCTGTGTTCTCTGTCAGTGTGTTAATATTACTGAGGACAGTGGGGGTGTTTTACACTTCACAGGGTGTATCTGACTGTGAGTCATGATATACACAGTGTGTCAGTGAGAGTGTTAATATTAATCTGTGTTCTCTGTCAGTGTGTTAATATTCCTGAGGACAGTGGGGGTGTTTTACACTTCACCGGGTGTATCTGACTGTGGGTCATGATGTACACAGTGTGTCAGTGAGTGTGTTAATATTAATCTGTGTTCTCTGTCAGTGTGTTAATATTACTGAGGACAGTGGGGGTGTTTTACACTTCACAGGGTGTATCTGACTCTGGGTCATGATATACACAGTGTGTCAGTGAGTGTGTTAATATTAATCTGTGTTCTCTGTCAGTGTGCTAATATTACTGAGGACAGTGGGGGTGTTTTACACTTCACAGGGTGTATCTGACTGTGGGTCATGATGTACACAGTGTGTCAGTGAGTGTGTTAATATTAATCTGTGTTCTCTGTCAGTGTGATAATATTACTGAGGACAGTGGGGGCGTTTTACACTTCACAGGGTGTAACTGACTGTGGGTCATGATGTACAAAGTGCGTCAGTGAGTGTGTTAATATTAATCTGTGTTCTCTGTCAGTGTGTTAATATTACTCAGGACAGTGGGGGTGTTTTACACTTCACAGGGTGTATCTGACTGTGAGTCATGATATACACAGTGTGTCAGTGAGTGTGTTAATATTAATCTGTGTTCTCTGTCAGTGTGTTAATATTCCTGAGGACAGTGGGGGTGTTTTACACTTCACAGGGTGTATCTGACTGTGGATCATGATATACACAGTGTGTCAGTGAGTGTGTTAATATTAATCTGTGTTCTCTGTCAGTGTGTTAATATTACTGAGGACAGTGGGGATGTTTTACACTTCACCGGGTGTATCTGACTGTGGGTCATGATGTACACAGTGTGTCAGTGAGTGTGTTAATATTAATCTGTGTTCTCTGTCATTGTGTTAATATTCCTGAGGACAGTGGGGGTGTTTTACACTTCACAGGGTGTATCTGACTCTGGGTCATGATATACACAGTGTGTCAGTGAGTGTGTTAATATTAATCTGTGTTCTCTGTCAGTGTGTTAATATTCCTGAGGACAGTGGGGGTGTTTTACACTTCACAGGGTGTATCTGACTGTGGGTCATGATGTACACAGTGTGTCAGTGAGTGTGTTAATATTAATCTGTGTTCTCTGTCAGTGTGTTAATATTACTGAGGACAGTGGGGGTGTTTTACACTTCACAGTGTTTATCTGACTGTGGGTCATGATATACACAGTGTGTCAGTGAGTGTGTTAATATTAATCTGTGTTCTCTGTCAGTGTGTTAATATTCCTGAGGACAGTGGGGGTGTTTTACACTTCACAGGGTTTATCTGACTGTGGGTCATGATGTACACAGTGTGTCAGTGAGTGTGTTAATATTAATCTGTGTTCACTGTCAGTGTGTTAATATTCCTCAGGACAGTGGGGGTGTTTTACACTTCACAGGGTGTATCTGACTGTGGGTCATGATATACACAGTGTGTCAGTGAGTGTGTTAATATTAATCTGTGTTCTCTGTCAGGTGTTAATATTGCTGAGGACAGTGGGGGTGTTTTACACTTCACAGGGTGTATCTGACTGTGGGTCATGATGTACACAGTGTGTCAGTGAGTGTGTTAATATTAATCTGTGTTCTCTGTCACTGTGTTAATATTCCTGTGGACAGTGGGGATGTTTTACACTTCACAGGGTGTATCTGACTGTGGGTCATGATATACACAGTGTGTCAGTGAGTGTGTTAATATTAATCTGTGTTCTCTGTCAGTGTGTTAATAATCCTGAGGACAGTGGGGTTTGTTTTACACATCACAGGGTGTATCTGACTGTGGGTCATGATATACACAGTGTGTCAGTGAGTGTGTTAATATTAATCTGTGTTCTCTGTCAGTGTGTTAATATTACTGAGGACAGTGGGGGTGTTTTACACTTCACAGGGTGTATCTGACTGTGGGTCATGATATACACAGTGTGTCAGTGAGTGTGTTAATATTAATCTGTGTTCTCTGTCAGTGTGTTAATATTACTGAGGACAGTGGGGGTGTTTTACACTTCACAGGGTTTATCTGACTCTGGGTCATGATATACACAGTGTGTCAGTGAGTGTGTTAATATTAATCTGTGTTCTCTGTCAGTGTGTTAATATTACTGAGGACAGTGGGGGTGTTTTACACTTCACAGGGTTTATCTGGCTGTGGGTCATGATATACACAGTGTGTCAGTGAGTGTGTTAATATTAATTTGTGATCTCTGTCAGTGTTCTAATATTACTGAGGACAGTGGGGGTGTTTTACACTTCACAGGGTGTATCTGACTGTGGGTCATGATATACACAGTGTGTCAGTGAGTGTGTTAATATTAATCT